>NC_042998.1:91402271-91522271 GCF_006345805.1 Octopus sinensis
TGTGGGACATATGCATTTCTGCATTGTTACATATTAGTATTGAATGCCAAATTCATCCTTCACAGCCCTCTCAGAATGATAGTTCTAATATGTAAGAACAGCAAACAGTAAATTTTCTGGCAAGAGTAAAGCTTGGCCAAGCTGGAATTAATTAAATAGGCTCATACAAAGCAGCATTGAAAAAGTATATGTATGTACAATGATATGGTATATTTTACTGTACGTATAAGGTTTTTCATATGTTGATGTTTTATGTCAGTTATTTCTTTTAAACAATAAAGGACTCGTGTCAATTTTAAATTAGTTTTGTTCCTTAAGAGCTCTGTAGAAAAATAAACATTATTATTTGTAGTAGTTTAAAATTATGTTTTTTAAATAAATATTAATTCTAACTTTTAGCTTGATGAACTCATAAACAAAACTGAACAAGAGTTCTCAACTACTGAACTGCCATCTGACCTTAACCAAGCTGAAAGGATGCTGGAAGAGCACAAAGTTAAGAAAAGTGAAGTAAATCAATTACTTACTCATACTGCCGATGAAGGCGAAAAAATAGTTGTCCGAGTTAGACAGCAGGTAATTGAAATGTTTAATTTTGCAAATAAATTAACCTGAAATTTTTTTGATAATTATTGCCATGATATATTTTGTAATTCATTAATCTATTTGAAATTAATATACAAATAATTGCTCATTTGTAGGGTGCTGATGCTGCTACTCAGGCTGAAATTAAACATATTATGGAAATTTCTGAAAATTATAAACGTCGCTGGAACCAGACATGGGAAGAACAAGATCGACGTCTAGCACAAAACCTTCAAATTTGTCAGTTCAATTTTGATCTCAGACAGGTATATATTTTATGAAAAGATTTCTTTTGAAAAATTCATAAAATTTATAGGATATAGGATGCTTGAAGTTGAAATTGAACTTATTTTAAGTTTGGAAGCATGTGGCCAGGAAGAAGTTAGTTTTTACGATGTTAATATTTTATTTAATTATTTTTTTTGTATGTTAAAAATAATTTTCTTCCTTTTATGTTCTTTAAGTGTTGTTCTCATTTTCATGTGATTTTTTCTTTTCATTTAATTTTCAGATTCATTCCGAAATAGATGAACTCCACCACCACCTGCAGGCCAGGCGTGGTAATTATGGCAATAATTTGCCTGCTGCAAGGATGACATCACAAGCTTTTAAACAGTTTGAAATGACTGTTGAGGTTGGTTAAAATTTTTTTCTTGTTTTTAAATTCAGTGTAATTTAGTATGCTTGTGTTATTATTTTCCAAATTACTTATAACAAGCATATGAATGCTTATCTACTTAGTGATTTTGACCACAGAACTAAAAGACAGAACTAAGGGAAGCTAAAATGAAATAAATTTTCATATTGTATTTGGTGGGTGCATATTTTATTTGCAATAGAAATAATAAAAAGAAAGAGTTCTTTCTCTGTAGTAGTTCTGATCTTCTAAACTAGCTGCTACTTAGTTTAAATGCAAACGTCTATGACATTGATCATAATTGAATGAGGGAATTATTAATCATTTAAATGGTAGCACTACTTTAAATGTAAAAGACTGACAACTGCATGTGAAGGGTAGGTTTCTCCATCTCAAATAATACATTCTAATTTTTTGAAATGGAAGCATATAAGTACATGCTAAAAGCCAAGGCATAAGCATGTAATTGGTTATATTATAAACAAACAACTTGATCTGAGATTATTGTTAGAAAAAAAGTAAAGATTAACCCCTTAGTATTTCAAAGTGGCCATATCTGGCCCAAATAGTCTACCTGTTTTTTTGTTCAAACTGGCAAGATCATGCCTTTCACACTTACCCTACAATGTGAATCTAAAAATAAACAATTACATTATTGAAACTACAAGATAAAACATGATTAATTGAAAACATTGTGAATAAAAAAGTATTACATTTGACTAAGTAATCTGAATGCTAAGGGGTTAAAAACTAAGTTTTGGAAAATACACCCACATTAGAACTAGTGGTTTAATAATTAGTGATATTGGTCTATGTGTATTTCGTGAGAGATTTAGATATATAATTTTATTTGAGCTACTTCACAAATGTCACTGTATCAAATTGACAACTAAGATAGAACATAGCTTTATACCTATAGGTTATAGAATAACAAAATTTGTTTTGGATCAGAAGCATTTCTGTAATGTTTACTGTTTTTAAGACATTATCAGAATAATTCTCATAGTCATTAATTTAATTTTTTAATTTTTTTTTTTTACTACAGCTTATTGAAAAGAAGATAAACAGTTTCATTAGTACTGCTGAACTAATGGTACAAGACAAACATTATGATTCTGTACATATACATCAAGAAATTGATGTCTTAAAGAAGAAATGGAGTACATTCCACACCAGTGTGACAGATTACCGCTCTCTTTTGGATATTTCTGTGATGTACTTCCAAATGATAGAAGAGGTTTGTATATTTTAGTATTTTCTTCTAATTAGAAACATAATTGTAAAGAAAACTTCAAAGTATATAATGAGAATTGGCAAATTTACAGAGTTATTGAAACAACTGATGAAATACCTTGTGGTATATATATTTTGGTGCCTTGGGTTTTGAGTTCAAATCTCACCATGGTCAAGTTTATGTTTCATCCTTCTGGTATTGCTTTTTACAACCAGATGTATATCCTGCCACCAACCCTAACTTTCCAATAAAGGAATTTCTTATTTCACATGTTTTTAAAGGTGTAACATGAGCAGGACCATCATACCAACATCATCATTCATAACATTATGTGTATGTGTGTGTGTGTGTCTGTGTGCATTTCTTTCAGTTTCTGTCTACTAAATTTACTTTCAAAACTATGGTTGCCCAAATTACCAATCAGTGGGAATGAACCTGAAACCACATGGTTGGGAAATGAACTTCATAACCACAGAGCCCTGTCTGTGTCAATAAAAGAATAGAATTTGAACAAGACTACTAGTAGTGAAGAATTTTGAAGATTGTATACAATAATGTTATTTTATTAAAAATATATGTTGTTTTTTTAAAAAAAAGGACTTATAAATTTTTCTCATTGTTTAATTTTTTTAGACTGAGCAATGGGTCAGAGAAGGTAATCAAATGCTGATCAACATTGGGCGTCAAGCTACTGAATGTCGTCAGCCATCAGATGCAACCACATTGATTATAAAGTTACAAAAGTTTGTTGAAAATGAAAAACCGATAATAGAACAGAAAGTCAACAAAATCTCTGAACTGTCACATGAACTTTACGGTAAGTAAAGTTTTAGCTTCCAACACAAATGGCAGAAACTGAAAGTTTTTATTTTTAGTATAACTCATGAAGAACAATATCTTTATAAGAGAGTTACCTTTATAATTACTCTGCAAATATATATTGATATCAAATAAAATGGCAAACTGGCAGAGTTGTTACAGGATAGGATAGGATAGACTACTTCACAATACTTGTTCTGATGTATTGTGCTCAGAGTTCAAACCCCACCAAAGTCAACTTTGTCTTTCATCCATTTTGTGTCAGTGAAAAGTAGCAATTTAGGATGGTGGAATAACACAACTGTAAGAATGTTGAATTGGATGCTTTACAGTATTTGTTCCAGCTCCTTACATTCTGAGTTCAAATACTGCTATAGCCCATTTGGTTTATTGTCTTTATTTGAGATCCAGTTAGTACTGCTGAACTAATTAGAAACACCATCACCTGATACTTTGGATGATTTTAGCAGAGTCCACTCTGATGCAAGCCAAGTCTCTGGTTTGAGGATACTTCCCTCCCTCTCTTTTACCACCATTCTTTCTGTCTCTGGAAAAAGGTGATGGACACTGCTTCCCTATATAACTAAAACATTAAAAAAAAGGCAGATTTTCAAATTAAATAAAAGAAAACTTAATGACAGCTTTTTGCATCTCACAAACAAAAGATGTGGAGAATATAATTCCAAGAAATTAAGAATTAATCTCAAAGTTAATTTACATGCTTAACTGAAAGTTTTCAGATGCAAAACAACTATGAACATGTTTCCACCTGTTAGACCTCATCAGCTTGGTGTATCCTACTGAAGCTGCCTAGTTAGTTGATATAGACTTTTACATATTGGAAAATGAGTTACATAAAAGTTTTTTGCCAATATAATTTACTTAACTGAAAGATGTAATGAACCAAAAGAAACAAGTCAAATGAGTTAAAGGCATGAATTTCAGTGAGTTAAGGAGTGACGTTCCTAATGAATGATATACACACAAAAAAATTCTTAAGTGAAATTTCTTTATTATCTGATCAGGCTATATACTATGCTGATGAGGTTTATCAGACAGAAACATGGCTATAGTTACCTTTTGTCTGCAAACACAAATCAAATTACCTGTAATCATATGACTAGAGATTAACTCCTAATTTTTTAAAATTATCTCCTCTTTTCACTGAGAGTTGCTAATGAATATTAGATTTTTTTCTTTGTTTTCTTTCTCCATCTAAGAAGTAAATTGATATTTACTAAGAATAATTTTTACATACAACATTCAGTGCACCCATCTTTTTTTTATCCTAATTCATGAGTTATTTCCTGTGGTTGATTTAATTTTTTTATTTATTTTCCAAACATCTTACAAGTTCTTAATTCCATAAAAACTTGATTTAATTCATGTGATTATTTATTAGTTGTATAAAACTAAGACTGAAAAGAAATAATATAACTAATTAAAATATCCTAAATTTGTTCATTTCAGGTGATCAAGGCGCCAACAAGGTTCGCCATGTTGTAGTTTCTTATCAAGATCTTCTTCAGTCTTTCCAACAAGCTGATAATGAATTGTCAGCTTTGAAAGTGAAACTGGAGGGTAATGAGGTAAGTTTTTGATTAATTTTGAATTTACATTTAATATTTGTGTTACTTTGAAAAAAGAAATTACTTTTCATTCTGTAAAATAAATAACTGATTTAAAAGAATTAATTTAAATTATGAGCTATAATTAGAATTGTTTAATGAATATTTCATTAAAAAAATACTCCTTTCTTTTTTAAAGGCTTCGGGTGTTGAGGAACATATCCCAATGCAGATAGATATCCCTGTCAATGAACAGGCAGTTGTGTTGAAGCCTCCCCGCATTACTCAACATCTTAAGAATGCAGAAGTCCTTGAAGGAACTAAGTAAGTTTATTTCATATATTTTCTTCTATTTTAGTTGCAATCTTTATTTCTAAATACTGAAAATTGCATCATTATTTTCTTTAGATATTATTTTGTAATAATAAAAACTGAAGTTTTAGATGTCCTTCCATTCACATTGGTAAAATTAGAGTTAGTTAAAATTTGATTCAGACAAATCTTAAGCTTAGCAGCATGTGATGTATTATCATCACCACCACTTAACCTGTTTTCCATGCTGGCATGGGCTGGATAGTTTGACAGAAGCTGGTGAGCTAGAGGACTGTGTCAAGCTCTACTGTCTGCTTTGGCATGGTGTCTGTGGTTTGATGCCCTTCCTAATGCTAAGTTAATATCTAAAATTATATTCTAATATTTTGGGACCAAAATCCCTTTGTCAGAATACTACAATGAGGAATTATTTGGAATCTGTTATATTGGAATGGATAAATAAAATAATAGGTAACACACTAACATTTTCATTGCCGTCAACATTTCAAAATTTATCCATTTCTCACTGTTGTAGCCTTTGAATAACATACTACATCAGTTGTGATAATATTTAACTGACAAAAAATTGAAAAATTAAGTGCAAAATTGATTTTCACATAATCAAAATTGAGTTATTACATTTTTGTTGTCATTTTCAGGTTTATTTTTGAATGTCACATCGAAAGTGATGAAATTCCAGAGGTTAAATGGTTCAAAGACAACCTTCCTTTAACAAGTCCTGATTATGAAACACGTTTTGAGAATGGTGTAGCTACTTTAACTATTGAAGAAACATTTTCTGAAGATACTGCTCGTTACACTTGTCGTGTGACAAACCAGGCTGGAACAGCCGAATCTTCAGCTCATCTAAATGTTAAAGGTAAATATTTTATTTTTAATTTGTAGAAATTATTTGGTTATTATAGCTGTTGTTGTTGAGACCCCTCAATAGGGCATTGTTCTTGTGTCTGGGACAGTGCTGTAGCTGCACTTTCAGATATTTTAAACCAATTCCAAAAAGGAGTCATCCAATTGATTGGCATAAAGCCACTCACAGATATGGTCCAACCTCAGGCACACATATACACTGTACTTTCTTTTTCTTTTATCCTGCAACTATAATTGCTACTGCTTCTCAGAGCTGGTTGGGTTTTGACTATTTTCACTTAGGCATTCCCACCCCATTCATGTGTTCTCCTATCATCATCTTTTTTGTGTATATCACCCTAGGTCCTACACTAATCACTATGTCCACTCCTTTCTACTCAGATAAACAGCCCTTTAGAATTCCCTCCTTGCTCATGTTTTACCACAAGTTTAACTTACAGAGATTCAATAGGAACATTAATCATATCATTGTCACTTGTCTAGGAATGCCTTTGAAGCCCATGAGCACTACTCCTTCCTCCAAACCTAGCTAGTAAAATGCATTAAAAAACATCTGTTTCAGTAGGGCTTTTGTACTGCACTTGGTGTGCAAGTGTCTGTGTAAACAGTTTTATTATTATTTTGTTTAGTCTTCAAAAGAAATTATACCAGTTTTTTCAATATTAATTATTTCTACAGAAGTCTTGGGATTAATTGTTTATAGGATATAGGGAATCCATCAAAATACATCGCTTTTAATAAAGTATATTATATATATATCACAAAACTAATACATTTTTTATATTTAACCCTTTTGATACCAAGCCACCCAAGACCCCCACCCCATAACTTCAGTGATACAAATTTCCTTTTATATAGTGATCTAAGTTAATCTGTCATTAAAATTTCTTGTTAATTTAAATTCCAAACACCACTTTCATAAGGACAAAGTTTATTTGCTAAGTTTTAAATTATTTTCAAAATTAATTGACACAAAGGCAGTTTATTTCAACAGAAATATAGTTAAAAAAGCTTTAAATATATACAAACTTAAACTGTTTATAAAATAATTTTATTAAAAGCGATGTATTTCATGTATGTAGATATTTAGTGTGATTATCAACATGAGTTATTCATAGAATATGTGTACATTTTTTTCATGGTTGATTTTTACTTTTCAGAAACACATCAACAGATAATTCCACCAGATATCATAAAGAATTTAAAATCAGCTGACATTTTGGAAGGAAGTCCATTTACCTTTGAGTGTCAAATTACTGGTATGCCCACACCTAGTATCTCATGGTACAAAGATGACCAAAATATTGACAACTCTCCTGATTTCGTCATTACAAAAATAAATGGAACCTGTTGTTTGAAAATCCGTAAAGTTACAATGCAAGAAGGTGCACGCTACACTTGCCGTGCCAATAATGCCGGTGGTGAAGCTTCTTCATCTGCTCGCTTGACTGTGAAACGTAAGGAATATTAATTTGTGTTCTATCTAGCTTGAATTTAAAACTTGTTTTTGTGAAAGAATTTGTAAATATTTTAAAGATTATCAAAGGCATTGCTCCAGCATGAGCACAATCCAATGATAGAAACTGGTAAACATAAGATAATAAAAGGATATAAATTAACATAAAAAAATCAAATGCATAGAACTTAATACAAATTAGTCCACTCCAAATTTTTTTTATCAGATAGGAATTATATAAATTTTCATTTTATATGAAAAATTTAAATACCATTTAAAAAAAATTTGTTTGTTATGTATGTATTCCAAAAGAATAGTATTTTTCACCTGTTTTTATCTTATATTTATAATTTAGCTTTGGAGAAACCAATTATACACGAACCTCTGATGAATCGAACAATTAATGAAGGCAAAAGTATTAGCTTTCGTATTGTTTTCTCTGGAGTTCCTAATCCTGAAGTTCTATGGTTTAGAGGAACAGAACAAATTATCAATTCCAATGTTTTTAAGGTATATTGAATTCTGATTTAATTACTAATAAATAATATTTAATTTGATAAATTAAATCAATATTCAGTTACTGATACTGTTTTTCATTATTTTTTCCATAAACCATTTTCTTAAAAACTGAATAATTTAATTTTCATAATTTAGTGTTTCAAATCTAAAGGCTAATAAAAAAAAATTGTCATAAGAAAACAATTTCTATGAAATTTTTATGATAATTTTGTTGTATCTGGGGAAGGTCATGATATCAATAATAAACACAAGCACTAGTTTTATTTCACTTCTTTATCTTTTATTTGCCAATTGGCTCGCTATCTAATCAATTGTTTAGTTATTAGATCAATTACTCAATCAGCTATGGCTAGTATGTCCCTTGTTACAACATAAATGAACTAAAACAAAAATAATCAAAAGTCGTTAATAATTAATTATCATTGTTAAGTATTTCTTACTGTCGAAATTTATTTGCAAAATATTTAATTGGAAATATTTATTTTTATTTTTAGATTTCAACTGATCATAATATTTCCATATTGGATATAATGGAAGCTTATCCAGAAGATTCTGGTCCCTATTCTGTATTGGTTCAAAACCCTGCGGGTGAAGCTCGCTCATCATGCCAGTTGACCATTGAACAAATATATTCCAGTACTGGGTACATATATATATTTTCAATTCTTCATCATACACTAAATTTTAAAAAATTACTCTTGGCATATGGCCTTGATCATTGCTGTTAAAATCATTCTGAAGATAGGTAAAATATGAGATAGTGGTATGTAGCCCTGGCCTTGGTTATTTAAAAGATGTATCTAGCTATTTATTTGGTCTGTAGATTCTTGTTTGTAGAACAATCAACTATTTAATAAATGTATATGTGTACATACACTCTCATATATATACATAGATATGCATATACATAGTATGTATGTATATATATATGATATATATACAAATATATGCTAATGGTGTAAGCAAGTTCTAATTAAAATATTTCTAAAAATTATATTTCCGCCTTACTAGCACTTGTGCTAGTGGCACGTGAAAAAATCATTTGAGCAAGGTCATTGCCAGTGCCGCTGGACTGGCTCCTGTGCAGGTGGCACATAAAAAGCACCATTTGAGCGTGGCCGTTGCCAGTACCACCTGAATGGCCCTCGTGCCGGTGGCACGTAAAAGCACCCACTACACTCTCGGAGTGGTTGGCGTTAGGAAGGGCATCCAGCTGTAGAAATTCTGCCAGATCAGATTGGAGTCTGGTGCAGCCATCTGGTTCGCCAGACCTCAGTCAAATCATCCAACCCATGCTAGCATGGAAAGCGGACGTTAAATGATGATGATGATGATATATTTCATTATGCATGATAATTTACAGTTTTAATTCTTAATTTGTCTCTACTTTTATTTGCAGAGAGGAGATGTCTCAGTCATCAACTGATGTTGAACCAGTAAAACCATTTTTCTCTCAGCTTCTTCAAGCAACTGCTGAAGTTATTGAAGGAAGCCGAGTTCGGCTTGACTGCATTATTGTAGGAAATCCCGAACCTGAGGTGAGAAAGCTCTATTTCATTAACTCTTTCAATCTATGATAAAGTTTTCTTTCCAGTTGCATAAAACCTCACAATAAAGTATTTAACTTTATCTTAGTAGCAAATTTTAACACATTAGAAGCACATGTTAAATATTCACACAAATTTTCTTTGTAACTATTGAATTATCAATAATTAAATAAGTTCCTATAATTACAAAGGTGTATAGAACAAAAAATATAAGTATTGTATGTCTCACGTTGGAATCTAAAATTTTTGCAAATTACAAAAGTGTGCTTTATAATCTGGTTTATTTATTTCATAGTAATTTACCCAATAGTCATGATATGTTAATTGCATTATCTGGAAATAGATACAATGTTTTGTCAAAAAATTTTAAAAGCAGAAACTATTCAAACTATCTCTAAATGAAATATTCTTTTAAAGAACCATGTTAACATCTCTTCTATTTAATTTTAGGTGATCTGGTATCATAATGATAAGCCAGTAAAAGAATCAAAGGACATACAGTTGTTATTTGAAGGTGATAGATGTACTCTTGTCATTAGAGAGGTGTATTTAGAAGATGCAGGTCTATATAGATGTGTAGCACGTAATCCTCATGGTGTTGCTGAAAGTCAATGCAAACTAATTGTTGAAGGTATTTAAATTTTTCGAATTTCTACTTTATATCTAATATTTAAATTAACTTTGAGCTAAGGTTATATTTAAAAAATATTAAAACATATCTTTAAAACAATAAATTTAGAATTGATATAAACAAATTCTTTCCTTTTTGAGCATTAATGGAAACATTTAGACATGGTGGGTAATTGTTATAAACTTAATCTGCCATTAATATATATTTATTACTAATGAGAAAATGATCTTCAGTTCATAAAAATCAATATATTTTTCAGCTCTGAGTGAAATGAGTGACGGCTCTGGTACAGATTTGGTTGCACCAACTTTCCCAGAACTGCTCACTGATGTAGCCAGCAAACCAGGTGAAAATGTTACTTTGAGATGTACTGTTCATGGTATGCCAATTCCCGAAGTTCAGTGGTTTAAAGAAGGTATATTGATTGAACCATCTTCTAAATATAAGGTTAGTAATATTTATAATTATATGTGTATAATTTAAGGTGCATATTTGTGAATAATGAATGATATTTATTACAAAGGTTCAAAATGATATTACATAAAACTTCTATGTTAAAATATGAAAGCTTCATATTACCCTTCATGACTTGTTAAATTAAAAATGTCACCAAATACATTATTAGCACTGTATAATGCATTATACAGTGCTAATAATACATTATTATTTTGTCTGCCACTACGTTCTGAGTTCAAATTCCGCCGAGGTCGACTTTGCCTTTCGTCCTTTCAGGATCGATTAAATAAGTACCAATGCACTGAGGTCGATATAATTGACTTAATCCATTTGTTTGTCCCCTCTGTGTGTAGCCCCTTGTGGGCAGTAAAGAAATAAGAAATTGTATTGTGTGTTTCTTAACCCATATTTCATTATCTGAAGGTAGCAGTTTTAGAGTTACAGCAGCAAAACCAAAGAAAAATATTCTTCATATAAAATTGTATACAATTCTGAAGAAGTTAGTTAATTTTGACAGTTCTTATTAAAGGATTTGATAAGTTAAATATTTAATGACTAGTTCTAATGTAATTCAAATAATTTTTTTCCTTTCAGACCGTCTGTAATGGCGATGTGCATTCACTTATAATTCCTGAAACTTTTGGAGAAGACAGTGGCACTTTCATGGTAAAAGCTGTCAATCCTGCCGGAGAAGCTAAATGTTATGGAAAATTATTAATTAAATCTGAGAAACAGTCAGGAGTGGAACAATTAACTATGGTTCGTCGTACAGTTGAGAAAGTAACTACTGTTACAAGAACTGAAGAAATTAAACAGTCACCTCCAGAATTTACTAAATTGTTTCAAGATGTTACAGTGAAACAAGGCGAGCCAGTTATGCTTGAGTGCATAATTACTGGAACACCTAAACCAAAAGTAATTATTACATATTTTTCTTCCAAATTGAAAATAATTTTAGATTTTAAACCTCAAAAACTCATTTGGTTGCATTGCTACGGCTGCAGTTGTATTTCTTATTGTGGGTTAATCAATTTGATCTTTGAATTAAATACCTTGTAATGTTTAGCTTCATCCTTCTATTTTATGTGTTCAATTCCTTCCAAGAACAACTTAACATTTTTATACCTTCAAAAGCTATAGAATTTTAAAAATATTATAACTTAATTACTGCTGTTTTTTTTTTTTATCCCATGTAAGCAAGTAAACAAAACTTATTTAATGTGAAATTGGTATTATTTAGCAATTATATTTCCTTATTGTATTTGTTTCTAAATTTTAGGTTGTTTGGCAATACAATGGAGACATCATTGATATAAGACAACATCAACCTTGTATGGAAGGAGACAAATATCGTTTGATCATTCCAAAAGCTAGTGAACGTGATGCTGGAAGATTCACCGTTACAGCTGAGAATCCTTCAGGAAGAGCAACATGTTCAGCACGAGTCATTGTTGAGAAAGTTCTACCAGTTCCAATGGAAGCTAGTTACCAATCTCAATTGTACGTTTTCAACTATGAAATGTAGTATTTATTAAACAGTATTTAATCACTTATTTTGTTAGTCACTATAAGGTATCCCTTTCTTTAAATGCTAATCAATCATTTCTCTTAAACTTTGAGACTGTAGCTTTTAGGAAACCATATTCTAAATACTGAGTTTAGGAGAATATTTTGAACATAAAGAAAAAGTAGCTCTTTTCTTAGCAAGAGACGACCAAAGTAATGGTAAACTTTAAGACCAGATTCAATTATTTACGTGTGTTCTTTTGGCTTACAACAGCATTTTCAATATTCTCTCTCACACTCTGTCTGTGACTTTGGTTACTGATGTCAGTCACAAAGTGTATACTTCTCCATGCTATATTTATCTGCTTCCTTAGCTTATATACTTTTAAAATCAATGTATCTCTTAATTTTCCAATAGATTAATGCTAGATTCCTTCATGCTTACCACTAAATATCACAGTTCTAATTCATGCATATTTCATTTAGAGAAAAATAACTTGAATTCTAATCCCAAATTAACTTATTTATCTGTGTAGAAGGACAAACTTATACATACAACATATATTTTATATGTACTGGTTTAACTTATTGATCAACAATCAAAATGGAAGGAAGGACTGATGTGTAGATGTAAAAAAATGTAAATAAAGCTTTAGATATAGGCATTGGAGTGGCTGTGTGGTAAGTAGCTTGCTTACGAACCACATGGTTTAAGGTTCAGTCCCACTCCATTGCACCTTGGGCAAGTGTCTTTTACTATAGCCTCGGGCCGACCAAAGCCTTGTGAGTGGATTTGGTAGACGGAAACTGAAAGAAGCCCGTCGTATATATATATATATATATATATATATATATATATATATATGTATGTGTGTGTATATGTTTGTGTGTCTGTGTTTGTCCCCCAACATTGCTTGACAACTGATGCTGGTGTGTTTACGTCCCCGTAACTTAGCAGTTCAGCAAAAGAGACCAATAGAATAAATACTAGGCTTACAAAGAATAAGTCCTAGGGTCGATTTGCTCGACTAAAGGTGGTGCTCCAGCATGGCCACAGTCACATGACTGAAACAAGTAAAAGAGTAAAGAGTATAGATGAATCCATAGATTTAGTAGGTTTAGTTGACTTGAAAAAATATAGCGATTAATCAAATTCTTTTCAATTTACTCTAAAGTATAAATGATTACATCTGATTTAATAAATTTGCTTGTAAAAATCTTCTTTAGTGTATTTTTAAGATTACTTACCTAAAAGAAATAAACCTTTTGAGTAATGTGTTATGTTGTTCTGATGTTACAGTACTCGAACAGTCACTCAATCAGAAACAAGATTAAGCCGGATAATTGCTGATATGCAAGAAAAGAGCATGTCAGGAATGGAACATCATTCTACTACCATTACTACACAAGTACCACCAAAGTTCGAAGTAATGGGCGCACCTGTTGCTACCCATGATAGATTTGCTACCTCGATCACAACTGATCTCGCCCCACAATACCAACAAGTAGATCTCAGGATTGAAGTTCCTATACCACCAAAATTCCTTCAAGCCCTCAAAAATATTACTGCTCTTGAGGGCACCAAAGTCACTTTTGATGGTGTTGTCACTGGTAAGAATTACATTTCAATGGTAGATTTTAATCCATTTGTATATCATTTAATAATTTGATAATTTTAAATTGAAATAGCTTTAAACTATTCAACACAGCAAAAATTAACTGATTAAGTAGTACTAAATAGTATTAATATTTAAAATATTTTCAAGATATAAACCTTGAATCTTTTTAGATATACGTGAAAAGCATTAAATAAATATTTTGCCTCCAAATTTTTCACTCATCAATTGTAATTTTCATGTAATTTTAATGCTTTTTTAATAACTAGTTATGTAGGTGAAATGTTTTTTTTCCTTTTTTTCCTAAGGACTTAATTGAAAACTGTTAATAGTCTTAACAAAACAACAAAATTCTGTATGCAAAATTTCTCTCTGAAATAGACTTAATAAATCCTAAAAAAAATAAAACTACAGTAGTGAGTCTATTAACCCTCTGGATTAGCATTTCCTAATCTTTTTACTCTTGGTGAACTCTTGAAAGATATTCCACATTTCAAGGAACCCATACATAAGAATTAATATATATCTTCCTTTCTTTTACTGCTGTTCTTTCCATACATCCACCTGCAATAGTGTCTACTTTGTTACACTCTCCAGTTCTATGCTCATACAACAAAAAATATGTTCCTCTCAACCTAAAATCATCACAGACTCTCTCTCTCTCTCTCTTTCATAGTCTCCTTCACTTATGGCTTGAAATTTAGTATAATGATCATTCCATAAAATATTATAATGGATGTTGTACCTATAGGGATTGTCTAAAGCTTATATATAGAATATTAATTCTTTTGGGAAAGCAATCTTATAAGAATCTTTGGCTTATTATGATAATTAAAAGTTCAAACATTTCAATTTTTGATTGAATGGTTTTGTTTTACTTCAAGCTAACAAAATACTCAAAATTGATTTTAGGTAAACCTGAACCCAGTATCAAATGGTATAAGAAAGATAAAGAAATTACTGACGGAGCAGACTTTGAAATTTCATACAAAGACGGCCGTGTTTCTCTTACCATACCAGAAGTTCTTGAAGAGCAATCAGGCCAAGTTACTTGTACAGCATCTAATTATGTTGGATGTGCATCAAGTACTGCTGAACTGATTGTTAGAGGTAAGTATCATAAATTTATATTAACTAAATTTCTACTTTGGTACACGATTTTTATTTGTCTTTGATAAAAATAATGAAAAAAAGGAATTAAATTACAAAAGAGACATCCCCTATATTAACGAAACATTCACCATCAATCTCTGGACATTACTATCTCACATCCAAGGACTTATAGGGTTGGTTTCCGTGCTTCCATGGTGTATAAGTGATCAAAATCATAACACTCCTCTTGAATGGGATGGGATGCCAGTCCATCACAAGGTTACTCATTTTCCTGAGCTGATTAGACTGGAGCAATGTGAAAGTGTTTTGTTCAAGAACACAATACACTGTCTGGTCTGGGAAGTGAAATCACAATTGTTCAATGAAAAGTGCAACACTCTAACCATTAGGCCATGCCCCTTTACTTATTGAAACATTGCATTTCTGAATATCTTATCATAAAATGAAACATATTTTCTATTAACTTTGATGTTCATGGAAGTAAGTGGGAAGTAAATTTTACATTATGAAATTCTATGATCGAGCACGATTTTGAAGAATGCAATGCTTCTGCAATATGGATGTAGTGGAGGATGTCTATCTTATATTTCAATTAACAAAAATTCATCATTCATGATGACACAAGTAATTAAAAATTTTCAAAAGTTACATTGTAATTTGTATAATCTTTTTAATATATTGTGTATATAATTAGTTATTAATAAATTTATGTCTTATGATTTTCATATTTTATATTTTTTAGCTTCCATGATACCACCATCTTTCACTGAAAGACTTCAAAGACGCCAAGTTAAAGAAGGAGAATCTGTAAAATTAACTGTTCGTGTTGCTGGTACACCTGCCCCACAAGTCATGTGGTATAGGGAAGGATCCCGCATTGTTAGTTCCCCTGATTTTGAAATCATCCAAGAGGGAGATATTCATACTCTCTACATTCCAGAGGTTTTCTATGAAGATTCAGGAAAATTTACTGTCAAAGCTAAAAATCCTGCTGGAGAAGCAGAATGTATGGCTGAATTGAGAGTGCAAGGTAATCTAGATTTCCTTCTCTTTCAGAAAACACTTTTATTTCATCATATAATACCTAAAAGTTAAATGTAGCTTTCTATTACAATTGCTTAACTATTTCCTATATAAATGAAATAACATTTTGTTGTGTCTAGGGAAAGTCATTATGCCAATATTATTAACACACACACTGGTTCAATTCCATTCTTTTATTATTAGTCAGTTGGTTAAATATCTAGCTGTTTGTTCAATTTGGTTAATTGATTAGTTAGTTGGATATTTAACCAATTGACTAATAATAAAGAAGTGAAATTGAACCAGTGTATGTGTTAATAATATTGGCATAATGACTCTCCCCGGACACAACGAAATTTGCTTCAACACGAATTTATGTAAAGAATCTTGCAAACCAGATACAAAAACAAAATGAAATAAAAGCTTTACAGATATAGAAGAATAGCTATTATAAAATTAGTAAAGTTTGTTTGCTAACATAATGCTCATTCAATGTACGTTTATATTTTTACAAATATATATATTTTGATCAAATATTTGTAATGAACTTCTTATCTTTAATATAGCACCCCCACCACCAGTAGTGGAGAGTTTTGCGCATATGAAACCTGTTGTGCCTACACATCAGGCAGATGTTTACATGCGCCCAGTTGAACCACCACAGCCGATTCAAGAACCTGTACATCCTTCACCAATTAGACATGTACAAGCTCCTGTTCCTAAACCAGTTCCTAAGCCTGCACAAGAACCTACTCTCAAACCTACACATAAAGAGAAACCTGAAAAACCTTCTCCAATAAAAAGTGTACAACCTCCAGTACCTGTTCCTCCAGCTGATGTTAAAATGGACGTGGATGAACCGGAACAAACTTTGCCACCCTTTGAAAAACGTCTTAAACTTTTTGACCAACCAGCTGAAGTACCAGAACCTGTGGTTCCAGCTGCAGTTAAACCACAGATGAAACCTGCTCCTCATCTTAAGCCATCTTTCCCTAAGGTACTGTTTACTTTTAATTCTTTTATTTGAATTACTAATTCATGATTAAAGGCTATCTTTGTAAAATAATTCTTTAACAATAAAAAATTTGTGCTATTTGCCTTTTTTTAAAAATAAAATTATAAAAGTTGTAATTGCTGAAGCATTTGCTGAAGTATAGCTCTATATAGTTTTAAAAGTTGAATTGAAAAGCACTTATTATATTATCAGCATTCCATTATAACTTCTAATTTGAAATTATTTATTTTAACTGTAACAAAATAATTGAAAAATTATTGAGGAGTGATATCTCTATTGATATGAATTAACTGAATAAAAATCTGAAAAATATCCACCCTTCCGTCTTCTTCGCCCACTATTCCTGGGAGGGCTGTTTAAGCACCTCCTTCATAAGATCCTATCAGAAGCAAACATTATTAAATTTTTGGGCTGGAATACCAAGCATGACCAACTGAGACTATGGATATTAATAAAACATCTTGTTCTTGGTTTATTCCTAAGTCTCTTGCTGAATGGCTTGACTTGATTCTTTACTACAACATTCTAATCACATGTTTGTAGTACTTGAGCTGTGACCTCTCAATGCAGAGAAGTAGCAAGTCAAATATTAATACCAGCCTCATGCCTGGTGTGAACAAGATCACCAAAAGCTGCAATATACAATAGATATTAAATTATTTCTACTCTTATACAGAATGATTATGCGGTACAATTAATTATTTAAGATAATTTTTTTTTAAAAAATATACTCACTAGTAAGGTTAATTAATTGTAATAATTTTATTTTCTTAAATTTATTTTTTATAGCCACTTCAGAATATTACTGTCAATGAAGGTGAAAAAGTAATCTTTGAAGTCATTATCACTGGTAACCCTGAACCTGTTGTTAAATGGTTTAAAAATGAAAAGATTATTCACAATTCTCCAGATTTTGAAATCACATACATCAATGGTGTCAGCAAACTTGCAATTGCTGAGGTATTTGCTGAAGATTCTGGCCAATACAAATGTGTTGCTACAAATGTACAAGGTACTAACACATCCACTGCTTACTTAGATGTAAAAGGTAGGTATTTTTTCTTTCTGGTAATGATTTTTCTTGCACATTTCTTCCTAAAATTTCTTCAGATATCAGCAATATATGTTACCAATTTCCTATTCTTTTCTTCTTTTTTTTCCAGAACCTATATCATCATCAGAGGAATCTCCTCCAGTTTCTGCAAATGTACCTCAAGAATTACCAGTAGTAAAACCTGTACCAGCTGTGCAAGTTCCTACTGCATCACCAATTCTGGGAGTTAGAAAAGTTCCTTTCAAAATACCATCACCTGCTCCAGTTCCCAAACCACCACCACAACCACCTGTTACTGAGGAACCACTTTTAGAACCAAAGAAAAAACCAACAGTGAAGTTTGGTGCACCTGTTACACAGCCTCCAAGATTCATTGAACCATTACAGAATGCCACACTAATTGAAGGTATCAATGTGATGCTTGAATGTACCGTGATTGGAAAACCTTTTCCACAAATTATGTGGTCACATTTTGGACTTCCAGTTATTGAAGATGAAAAGTAAGCTTAAGAAATATAATTTTAAGTATATTTTTTATAATTTTTTATATATTGTTTGCAAAAGATTTACTTGTAAATAAATGTTAGAAGATAAAAAAATCCCTAACAGCTATATAAAATCACAATGATGCTTGGTATTTCATCATGGCTCTTTATTCATAGAAGTCTTAGATAAGTATTGTAGTTCTTAGATATATTTTTTCTTGTTATCAAACCATTGTTTTTAAACATTGTCTGAAGAACATACTAGTACAGTACAGCCAAATGTGACCTGCAAGCAGGTATGGCATGGAAATATGTATTTTGCTTTCACTACTTGTTTTAAGTGCCTGTGTAGTTGGGAGCAGACCTAGGCACCCTCTTGACCTCCTCACCTTTGATCCACCAGAAAGTCCAAAATATGACAGCTGGAGGGAGAGAGTGCTGCACTGGCTCCTGGCTGGTACTCATTACAGCTGAGTAGACTGGAACAATGTGAGATGCTTTGCTTAAGGACAACTCATGCTTCCTGGTCCCGGAGTTGAACCCATTACCCTATCATCACCAGATGAACACACTAACTACAAGGCCATGTTGTTTCATGATAAATATATTACTTAAGAATTATTGGAAAAAATAATCTAGCATTCATTAGAGCAATTTTTGTATTCAGTTGAAGGATATTTAATTTTTGATCTTTCTTTTGTTTGTTCTTTCATTAAACCTATCTATTATTTTTCTCTATTCAAATTTTTATATTTCTTCTATTTTAGCCATCATGTTTATACTGATGTAGTTACAGGCCGTTGTAACTTCTTGATTTCTAAAAGTACATTACGAGATAAAGGTGATTACACTTGCACTGCTCAGAATATAGCTGGTCAAGACGCTACTAGTGCAGTTCTTGTTGAAGGTAAGCACTTAATATTTTGTAAAAGAAAATTGTGAAAATATGAATGCGTTTGGAATTCTACTGCTCACCATAATTAACTCAAGTAGAGTTACACTTTCTTCTAAAGTAAGATAAGATCAGTTTAGTAGAGGATGATGATAAATTATTTCTCTCCATATGTACAAATACTTAATTTTATAAAAACCAGTTAGTAAGATCTGCCTAAGTTTCTAGAGTTGGATGTCACAACTTCACTAATAGTATTGACTTCTGACTTGCTAATGCTGCTTTCTTTCACTTTTAAGCTCTTGGTTAGTGTATTTACTTTTGTTGTTGATTTTTTTATGCCTGGATCATGTGGATTAGATTTACTTTAAAGTTCTGTCAAGTATTGAAATGTTATTACTATTACCTTGTTGGCTTTTATTTTTATACAGTAAAAAGAAAGCTCTGAGAATTAAATTTTTTAAAATATTATATAATACATTTAATGACTATTTAATCACAGCAGCTTTGAACCTAAGTATTTGAAGTGATTATTATGTGGAACAAAGGATATAGGATAATTACTGATGAAAATGTTTTGGGTTTGGAAAGCAAATTTCCCATTATTAAATTCTACTAACAAATAAGAATATCTTAGCCCTACTTCATTATTATATCAATTGAAGACACTATTAAATTTAATTGTTTCTCAAAATAGCAATCATTCCTGTGTAAATATTTAGATCATCTACAAATAAAGATTACATGGGTGTTTCTTGTTTTGTAAGCCATAGTATTTCTTCCTAATTTTGTTGTACACCTAGATTTATTATATTGAGTGCTTTCTTTACTGCATACAATGCAATATAGAGGAAAATACTTTATCATTCTACTTGCTCAGGACAACTTGGGGCCTCCAAACAAAACCTGTTTTTTCCCATATGTTCTATTATTCTATTATATAAGAAATGGTGTCTTTTTGGAACCAAGCACCTGAGGTAAACAAGGATAGTTTTTTGTATAGTCTCTAATACTATTGTTGCAGACTTATAAAATGAGTAGTTTTTTCTTATATATTCTGTTATCAAATTAGAATTGAAAAAATTTGGAAACATTATCCTCAAAGTACTTTTTCCAAACTTTTAATGTATATATTTTGCAGTCACCATTGTTGGATTGGTTATACATGATTATGTGTTCTTGTGTGGTGGTGGTGATGATGAAAGTGATGATGCAATGTATTTGTTTATGTATTGTGCATATACACACACATATGTATGCAGTTAATTTTAATATTAATTTCCTTTTGATATATATAAAATTCCTAATGATATATTTTAGAAATTGATAATTCAATATTCAGAATATAGTATCCTCCTGGTTTCATTAATGGTTTATCAATCAGAAAAGCAACCTATATTGTTTAAAAAACAAACTAATTTTTGTTTTTCTTTTTCAGCACCAAGTGTTCCCAAGTTGATTGATGGAATTGATCATGCACCTAAAAAGCCTGTACCAAAACCTGAATATGTGCCTGTAAAGAAAGTGGATGACAAATTAGCAAAACCTGCTCCTCAGGTAAAATGAAATTCATTTTCTAAAAGTTATAGTAGGATTTCATTATGTTCATAATTTTTTTTAAAAACTTAAACTTGAGTTGCAAGACAAATTCTGTTTCAATTTCAATAAAAACACCATTCACTTTACAACAAATCTCAAGCACTCCCTTCTCATTTGTTCAACATAAAACAGTGTGTGTATGTGTGTGTGTGTGTGTGTGTGTGTGTGTGTGTGTATGAATTAGTTCTAGACTGAAATGTTGTCATTATGAGAGTTCAGCAATAAAAAACATATCTTCAAAAATTTAGTACATGGTTTAAAATATCACAGAAGATACAAAGTACTTCATATTTTATTTCACTTATAAATTTGTAAGTATTTGTAGCATATATGCTTCATGTGTTCTCTCTGTATACTTACACACATACATATATACATATGTTTATATATATATATGTATACACATACAAACATATGTATATATATATATTAGAAGGTTTGGAGATGATGTACAGGTATTATATATTAGAAGAAATGAGGTACTCAGAAATCCGGATGGTTTTATATTTACAGATATTTATTAGTATGTTACATGTTTTTATACATCATATATCATTTTAACTCTGTTTGTCAGAGTCAAAATTCCTGCAAAAACTTAGTTAAATTTGAAGACTCCACTAGAATGGATGAAATCGCTAATATATGATATATGGTATATGATGTATAAAAACATGTAACATGCTAATAAATATCTGTAAATATAAAACCGTCCAGATTTCTGAGTACCTCATTTCTTCTAATATATATATATATAGGTCTCTGGTCAGAGTTGATTATGTCTATGGAAATCTGGGAAATGTCTTATTTTTGTGGAAGACAAATCCCCCCTCTCCACACTGCTGATGTTGTGCAAGAGAAATACCTCATGTTTCACAAATAATTAATCTAAACTTCTATTGAGATGAAAAATTGTATTTTTATCTATGCAATATTTGATTTTCTACTAAAAACTATATTAAATTTCAATTCTTTGTATTCATAGGATTTCAAGACTTCTGCTTTTGAGGAACGTCTGAAGCAGGAAATTCAATTCCGTGCAGGCAAGATTCATTTCACTAGTGATGTTGGAAGTACAAGTGAATATGATTCAGAACATCCCGAAGATAAAGTATCTGTTGGAAAAGAACATCCCAGAATAACACAGACACTGAAAAACTTCCGTTTAATTGAAGGTTCAGATGTAACATTTGTCTGCAAAGTGACTGGAAAACCAAGACCAAAGGTTTGTTTTTAAAAATTTATTAAAGTTTTGAATATATTTTGATTGTGTAATGAAATGCTTATTTTGTTGTGTTAACTCCTCAGATTTGATGTAGGGTTCAGCTTCATCATCTTTAAATGTCTGTCTTCTCTACTGGCATGAGTTGGACGTTTGACAAGATCTAACAGGCCAGAAAACTATGTCATGCTCCAATGTCTGTGTTGGCATGGGTCTACTACTGGATGCCCTTCCTAATATCAAATACTTTATAGAGTCCTGGGTGCTTTTTTGTGGCACCAGTATTAGTGAGTCATCAAGTGGTTCACAATAGTGGGATTCCGTTTGACTGAGTAGGACTACAGTAGCGAAGGTGGCAAATTTTATGCTAGATGATAAACGGAAGGGACTGGAGCAGGTTTCTTGCTGCAGAGAGGATACAAAGCTGCTCACATTATATAAAAGTGGGAAGGAGTAAATTGTGTAAAACTGGAAGAGAAATGAAAATGATGATGATGATGATAATGACACGGTACCAGAGTGGGGCTCTGGGGAAAGAACTAGAAGGGTGGGTGGGTAGACATTACAAAAGCGTAAGGAGAGGATATTTATTATTTTCCCATTTGTGAAACAGAAGCACCTAAACAAATCACTTTTACCGGTTTTATACCACTCACTTTTAACAAATAGCTGGGAACCTGTAACATTTTACTTTCTTTACTTCAACTATGCTTTTACTTTTGAATATAATCTCTGCTTTTGTACTGCAAATTAAAAAAATAATATTTTTATGTCAAAGAATTCAAAGATTTTTCCTGCTTTATAGCTATTTCCATTTTTTAAAATTCTCATTTCCCTTGTATAATACTATTTCTCTGAAGTAACAAGGGAGCCTCTAAGTAGTCTCTTGACCTGACAGATATACCAGAGAAAGTATTGACTTTTCATCTGTTGCTTTCAGAAGATGAGGAATATATAAGTAAAATGTGTTGTTGAATATAATAGTCATTCATTGAATTGAATTCTTAAGTTTCTTGCTGTAATTGTGTAATCTTGTGTAATATAGGTGTAGGAGTGGCTGTGCGGTAAGTAGCTTGCTTACGAACTACATGGTTCTGAGTTCAGTCCTACTGCATGGCACCTTGGGCAAGTGTCTTCTACTATAGCCTCGGGCCAACCAAAGCCTTGTGAGTGAATTTGGTAGACGGAAACTGAAAGAAGCTCATCGTATATATGTATATGTATGTGCATGTATATGTTTGTGTGTCTGTGTTTGTCCCGCCAACATCGCTTGACAACTGATGCTGGTGGGTTTACGTCCCCGTAACTTAGCGGTTCGGCAATAGAGACTGATAGAATAAGTACTAGGCTTACAAAGAATAAGTCCTGGGGGTCGATGTGCTCGACTAAAGGCTGTGCTCCAGCATGGCCACAGTCAAATGACTGAAACATGTAAAAGAGTAGAAGAGAGGTACTAAGAAGTGGAAAAAAACATTTTAGAATTAATACCCTTCCACAGATTATTAGTATAGCAAATGAAACTGTTTCCACTGTACAATAATGCTACAAATCTTGTTTATTGGTGTTTTATAAAGAGACAACAGTGATATAATTTTTTTCTATATTTCTATCTAGATTGCTTGGTACAAAAATGGTGTAAGAATGAAGCGTTCCGGACGTTGTGACATGAAATATACTCATGATGGTTACTGTACTCTAAAAATTCGACTTGCCATACCAGAAGATGCTGGCCACTATACAGTACTTGCAGTGAACTCAACAGGAAAGGACACTTGTTCTGCAGAGCTCTATGTGGACCCTGTAGGACCTATTGATGCCACTTCATTTGTTGAACCAGAAACACTAGAACGAATGCTCAGAAGGTATAAAATGATATATTTTAACTGGATTATATAAAAAAATCACAAAATTATTATATTAGTTCTTTTATATTTTAATATAACTTTTCAAAGTTAATTATATTTTTGTTTGAAAGCAAGTGGCAGATATTACATTTTTACCTGATTTGAACAAAGATCATGAAATTATTTTATTTGCACTATTATGTTTTAATTTAACCCATTAAAGTAACAGTTAATTATATTTTTGTTGAAAGTAATTGATCCAATTAAATAATCCATAGACAGTAAATTTGATAAATTTATTCCCTTTCTTAATTCACCAATTAGAACTTGCACATCTCATTGAAATGTGCTGCTAGTCAAACATTCACCTCATTTACTTTCCATAACTCAAACACTACAAGCTAATAAATTTCCCATCAATTTTATAATTTTGGTCTTTAAGTTATAATTATTATTTTTTTCTATGATAGAGACCAAGATAAAATTAATCAAAAAGCTGGTGGCAGTGGAGTTTTTGAAAAAGCTTCAAAGCCTGCCTTCCAAGTTATACCAGAAAACCAAGAAGCCCGTGAAGGTCAAACTGTAAGGTTTGATTGCCTTGTGACTGGACGACCTTATCCTGAAATTAGTTGGTACAAAAATGAAATAGAAATGCGTAGTGATGACTACCACAAGGTAAGATGTTTTCACTGAACTTAAATAACCACTGTGCTTAATTCTAAAACAATTGTTGAAGGCTTTTGTAAAATAAATATTTTAATCTATCTGAAGTTTTGATATTTTATAACGATGTCTATTCAAATTCATTGCCTTAAAACTACTCTAGAACAAAATTTGTATTGAGATTAGTTTCTGCATCATAATCAGTTCATTCATATTCTAATGAAACATGTCCATTGTTATCATTTTATCCTTTGAGTGTAACCTGTAAATTATTCACTATTTCTTCAGGTGGTTGTGAATGAAAATGGAATACATTCCTTGATAATTCTTTCTGCCACAAGACAAGATCATGGACAATATAAATGTGTTGCTCGAAACAAAGCTGGTGAAGCAGTGTTCTTCGTGACATTAAATGTTATGGGTATGTTAATAAAGCTTGAACATTTGATATTTTAACCTTAAAAACAAAATATAACATGCAAGTTAAAGTGCATGGCTCAGTGGTTAGAGCATCAGGCTCACAATCATGAGCTAGTGAGTTTAATTCCTCGACTGAGCTGTGTGTTGTGTTCTTGAGCAAGACACTTTATTTCACATCACTCCAGTTCACTCAGCTGTAGAAATGAGTTGCAACATTACCAGTGTCAAGCTGTATTAGCCTTTGCCTTGGACAATATTGGTGGTGTGGAGAAGGAAGGTTGGTATGCATGGGCGACTGCTGGTCTTCCATAAACAACCTTGCCCAGACTTGTGCTTCAGAGGATAACTTTCTTGGTGCAATCTAATGGTCATTCATGACCGAAGGTTTTTTTTACCCCATTTACATGTTATATGTACAGGTGACAACTACCTTGGATTAGTGTTAAGTTTTCAATTAGTGTGTCGACTATCAGGAAAGCAAAAGATATCTTTCTCTTAATTACCACTTATTAACTTTATCTGTCTCATTTCTTGGATTAAAGACCTTTTGTCAAGTTTCTCAATTACAGCTTGCATTAATAAGGTATTTTTAAAAATCTGCAATGTCATTACAGTGCTAGAAAATTTTTATTAACATTTATTAGAGAATTAGAGAATTACTGTTGCTTTTGTAATAATTTTAGCTTGATATTTTGTATAGAAGAGTTTATAGTTGCCTGTAGCACAAATATTTAGTGTTGTCTGTATTTTTCATGCAATTTCATTTTCATATTTTAGATATGCTATGTTCTAGCATGAGATAATCAAAACATTTTATTATTTCTTTTTTAAAATTACAGAACGACAAGAAATACATCCACCACATTTTGTTGAACGTCTTCAAAATTATAATGCTAAAGAAAATCAAACTGTCACTTTGACTTGTACTGCAGTTGGTTGCCCATTGCCAATGATGAGTTGGCAAAAAGATACCAAGATGCTTTCCTCTAAAGATTATGAGTAAGTACTTTCTTTAAATCTTTCTCCAATTTTGATTTAAGAAAAAAAAAACCAAACATTCCAAAACAATATAGATGTAAAATGTTATTTTTACTAGTATACATTACTTTAGCGAATTTAACACACTATGTTGATATTTGAATCAGTTTACATTAAGGATGATAGCTATTGTTTTTTAATTAATTTGAAAAAGAAAAGCTTGTCTAAATGTTTCTTCAAGTTATGTTATTCAAATTGTTTCATATTTTCTCAAAATATGTCACAGTATACTCTATGTTATGTTTAATTCTAAAATGAATGATCATTTGTGTTTGCGTGTGTGTGTGTGTGTTTATGAGAGAGAGAGAAGACATAGTTATACGAAATTGTTATTAAATTTACTCAGAAGTAGTTTATGCAACAATATCTAAGTTTTAATATTCTTAAGTTTTAATAATCTGGAAACATCTTCAAATTCCAAAAATTTTTGCCTCTTTAATCCACAGTATATCTACTGAAAATGGCCGTTCTACATTGACTATCAAAAATGCCACTCCAGCTGACTCAGCTTGGTTTCAATGTTCTGCTGTCAATGTTGCTGGATCTGCCCTTACACGAGCTAGACTCAACGTTATTGGTAATCTATTATAATTTGTTATTTGCTAATTTTATTTTATATGATATTTTTGCAAATTTCTAATAGTGAAACATTTTATAAATGTGTATATAATTTCATACATGGACAAAAGTGCAGACATTTTATAGTGGAGTATTTGCTTCATCTCTGAAGTTAGCTCCAACATATTCTTTGGTCAGTCAACCCATCATTTCCATTATTATTTTGTGATAATGTTCTTGGGGTAGTTTGTGTTGATGCCAAATATTTGCTGCCTAGGTAATGAATATGAGCATAATGAAAAAAACCTATAAAAGAACATTTGTCATTGATTGCTTCTATCACTAAAATAAAGTGTATACTTTTACATGAGGTATACCTCCAATTGGATGGGTTAACTACAGCCTGTTGTACAACTCTTAATTTCTGTGAACTGAATCAAAAGCTCTTGACAAATCTAAACCTGGTTTTCCAGTACATGTAGCCAGATCAATGACCCCAGGCTATTGAAACAGGCATCTCAAATTAACTCTTCTCAGTATTGAACTGCAGTCACAAACTATAAGTTTTTATGGTTACAGATACTCCTCTAAAGACTCTTCAATTTGTTACCATTGTGTTAATTGTAAAATAATGTGTAAAAACTTCATTGGTAGGTTTTATGTATTGTGTTTGCAAGACCCTAACAATTTTTATAAGAAGTACATTCATAGATAGTTTTAGTACCTCTCTGATGTCACAATGTTTATTTGTCCAGATTGTCTTGAGATAGAATTAGAGAAATTTTTAAAGCTTTTGAACTAATAATACTTAACCATTAATATAGACAATGCAAAAAAATCATAAAACAGAGCCAAGTTTGTTACTCCTGATGAACAACTCTGTCATCACAAGTCTTTTTCATAATACAATTATTAGTTTAGTCCATTGTTTGGGTCTCTTTCTAGAATAATTATGAATTCCTTCACATCAGTAACAAATTTGATTTATATAAATTACATTAAATATTATTTCACAGTATCTTTTTAAATTTTGAATTCCAAAATGTTTGTTAAATTCCATGATTGTGTGTTAAAAATTTAAATTGTCCATTATTAAGATGACTTAACATTACAACATTAATTTTACACAGTTAATTAGCTTATACTAACACTGACACTATATTTGTTTAATGCATATTGTTTTACACATTTTATCCAGTTAATGTCATATTTTTGTCTTTCATTAAAACTTTGTCACATTTTTTAGGAAAAGGTCCACAACAACCAGTTACAACTCCAGAAGCACCAATGTTTGGAGTTAGGAGGAGTACTTCTCCGTAAGTTGCTATTCTCTATATTATTTTATTATAAATACTTTTGGAAATTATAGAAGCAAATAACATGGTACTTCAGAACCTCAGAGGCTGCATAAGGGATTTGAATACAAATATTGTTATATCAGTAATAATTCTGTGAAGGTTTTTTCTTTATTTCTATATTTAGCTATATGTAGATATGATGATAGCTGTATTTCTTTTCCTTACATTTAGCAACATTAATAACCAAAAAGGATTTTAAAACAAAACTCTGAATTCACAAAGGCAGTTATTAGTATCATTATCAGCATTGCTGTATATTCTGTTAGTTATTTTCTGATATTTTGGAGGATTGTTTCCTTATGTAATTAGCTTATAATCTTCAATTTAAATAAAACTCATGTTACTTAACAATACCATGCAATTTTGTTTGAGATTATTTACTTTTTAGTTACAGGAAAATTTTCTGCCTTTTTCAATTACGTTATGTTCTAATTCAGATTATGACTGAAATATTTCCTTACTGAGTAATATATATAAGTGAAATTAAATAGATTTGATTTATTTTTACCTTTTGATTTCTGAACACTTTCTAGTTTTTTTTTACTGTAATTGTTGTCTGGTAATAGTGCTTAAATTATCAACTTATATTTCTTTGATATTTCCCTCTTTGCCATTAAGGTGAAAGATATAATCAGTTACCAGATTATTGTTGTTTCATCAATTAAAAGTTGTAGGTAATTATCATATAGTCTGCTTAGCATTTTCTATGAAATTTTCTTTAAATGTATCATAGAAATAATAATTAAAAAATATTACCTTGTGTTTTGCAGTCAGGAATGACTTTCATTGTAAATCTTATTGTTTGAGAGTATTGAAAGTAGAATATATTGCAGTGAAAGTTAATTATGAATATTTTTCCCTTTAGCAAATATGAAATTCAACCAATTGGTCCTGTTCAACAAATATCTTATGCAACAGAACATGACAGTGCAACTCTGCGACTTTTGAGAGAAGATCCTCTCAGAAGGTTCGAACTGAATCTTTAGTTGGGAATGTTGTGTTCAGTTTTAAACAAAATATTTTGTTTGGTGTTATTTGTTCTGAGTAAATAAAATGACTCATGGAATCATCAAAGAAAAATAAAATTACAATTCTATTCAGAGAACAAAATATAATAGCACATATATTGATTAAAACAGTACAAACAAATCCTCTGATACTTCTGTTCTATTTAAAATTCCAACCACTAAAGAAAGATTTTCATTTATAAGAGTTTTTACATGAACACACTTTTTTAATTCAGAAAGAAGTTCCATCCGAGTCATTTTATTTAGTAATCTTTTTTAATCAGCTAATTCTTATTAAATAGATTTTAAATTTTTTTGTTTCCTTGAATTTTATTTCTTCATGCTTTTATTTTATCTTATTTCTTCTTGTTTTTATGCTTCACAGTTTTGTTTTTGTTTTAGTTTAAGCTGTTGTTTTTTTGTGTTGGTTTAACTATTTCAGTTCATATGTTTGTTACTCTTTTTGTTTTACCACATTATAAACTAACAGTTAAAGTATACAATATAAATAGGATTTGTTTGGCAATGAAACACTTTTTAATTACTTGCACTAATTGCATAGAAAGTAATTTAAATTTCGTATTTAAAATTTTCCAAACACATTCTTTCAAATTCTACACATTTTTTGTAGCTGCAAAAAAAAAAGAGAAGTAATTGATTAAAGAGGAAAATAGGATTTCTTATTTTTTCCTCCTTTCTCTTCATATAAGAATCCATAACAGATAAATATGTGATGCAGATTCTTGAAATTATTATTGGGCTTATGTATCTAAATTATTGTTAGGCTGTTTAAATTATAGACTTAAATATGTATACTCTATTAACAATTATCAATATCCCATTGGTTCTGTCCTTTTCCTTGTAAATTTAGTATTGTCTTGATTACATTAAGAAATATAATGGATTCTTCCCCACTATTTTTATTAGTATGAGCAACAAGATGATGGTTTTGTACAACAAATAGGTTATGCCACAGAAAAAGGAGTTAGGTGTAGATAAATTCATAGACAAAATGATATTTAAAAAAATCAAGGTGTATGAAAAGTAATCTGAAGTTTGGTGTTATTTATTCTGAATAAATAACAGTAATCTTTAGTTTGACATAGATATAAGTTAGTAGGTTAACAAAATTTTGTTGCACCTTGGGAAAATCATTATGCCAATAACGATAAACATGCATGCTGGTTCAATATTACTTCTTTATTGTTAATCAATGGGTTAAATATCTAACCAACCAATCATTTGTTTAATGTATTGGTTAGATATTAAACTGATTGACTAAGAATAGAGAAGTGATATTGAACCAATGCATATGTTTATTATTATTATTAAGGCAGCAAGCTGGCAGAATCGTTAGTATTCCAGGCATAATGCTTAGGGGCATTTATGTTCTGAGTTCAAATTCCATCAAAGTCAACTTTGCCTTTCCTCCTTTCGGGTTTGATAAATTAAGTACTGGTAAAACACTGGGGTCAATTTAACTGACTAGTCCCCTCACCAAAATTTCAGGCCTTGTGACTTTAGTAGAAATTATTATTATTATTATTATTATTGGCATAATGACCCACCCAAGATACAAGATTTGTTTCAGCACATGAAGTGACATCAAGATACAAAAACAATGTAAAATTTTCTTATATGAGAATTTAATAAATTAGAATAGATATGTTAATTGAACAATATTCAATTGAAATTTAAATGTGGCTACTAACTCATATGTTTTCATATCTACATGCAGCCACTTAACATAATTCAGTTATCATTGATTTCACTATTAAATAGTTAAATTAACAAGAAATTTGAAATGTGAATCCTGTTACTATATAATTTTAGTTACAGATTGATGATTCAATAAGTGCTTTTCAAATATTGTGAAATTCTTTATTCCATGACATTCTTTAAAACTGTAATGGAATTCTTTTCCTACAATAATGTTTTTGCTTAATGTTTTAATATTTAATACTGATTTATAAAATTTACGAGCGAGACATGGTCCATGGTCCATTAGTGGAGTAGTGGTAGTGGTGGTGGACTTAGTAACTCCAAATAAGAACTGACTTATCTAACCCACGCAGGCATGGAAACGTGGGTGTAAAATTACACTGATTTAGATATAGTTTATGTGCACTTTCAGATGTGAGGAATTTTGAATATGTTGGCATCAAATTGTAGAGACTGACAGAAATTTGGATGAAATCTGAAAATTGATAAATATAATTTGTTTATGTAGCAGACTATGGCAAATACTCATTCTATGGTGAAGTAAAAGAAATATCTAATTTACATTGAATTTACAATATCTAAAGACTGATGACTCTAACTCTCATTAATTTAGTGTCATAGTATACTCTAACTAAGTGTGTGTGACACACACATAATATTAATTCTATTCTAATTAAATTAAATCTTTTACAAAGTATGTAAGAACATTTTAAAATCTTTAATTTTTAGGACAATAGAAACATCTCAAATAAATTAACAAAATATATTAATTTTTTAGTTTTTTCATATACTGTCTTATTTCACTGATATTTACTAAAATTTTATGAAAGTTGTTATATTTCTAAACCTGAACATTTAGAAAACTTTTGTTATTTGACATAAAGATGAACTTAGAAGTTGTATGCTAAAGTAATTTTATCAACTGTTTCCATCTGAAATAGTTCATTGATATAAAAATGCTAACTGTTTAAAACTTATACTTAAAACTAATTTTAACTTTGTACTAATACTTTCTAGTGTTTGAAAGTTTTTTTTATAGAAGTTTAATGAGAAAAGCTTTAAAGTTTTGTTCATAAGCTTATTTAATTATTAATCAGCTTTTGTAACAACAGTTTAAAATTTAGTTTAGTTATTTTTTTTTATAAAACTCTTTGATAATTTGTTTATTTGTGATTCTTTTATGATTTTTACATAATAGTTCTGTTGCACATCATTTATGTACCAGTTAATATATATCAATAGCCCTTTATATTTGTTTCTAGCCTTTGTTTTCTTTATTTACCCATGTTACCAAAATGTTACTAGAACAAATGATAATGTTTTGCAACATTTGGGACATCATACTAAAACCAATTTAGTCAATTGTTTCAGTGTGACATATTTTAGATTCAAAGCTATTTGCTGTACATATGTATAGATTAGCAAAGCATTGCTGGATTTTCATATTTTTTTGATTTGCTGTAATTGGGGGTTTGAAGATTTATCAAGAAAAAATATCAATAGATGTGATTGAACACATTTCTCTTTATCATTAATTACTTAACTGTGCAACATACCTCAGAAAGTCTTTAATAATTAAAAAATTCAACACTATATGTGAAACTCTCTTTGAAAGTAATTGACTTCATATAACCTCTATGCTGATTATTGTCTTCGACTATCATTTAGCATGACAAAGACAATACACAAATACTAAATACCATAGAATATAAATTCTTGATTTATTAGAATTATCCTATAGAGGATGTGTCATAATTACCAAAATTTATTTAAAACCAACTCCATATGAGAATGCATGCTAATCTTAAGAATTAAGAATTCTCCAAAGTTAATATGCCATTAAGGAAAAGGACAGGCTTATTGTGTGGAGATAAAAGGACAATTATGGACACATGTTTCTGCTTCAATAGGTTTCATCAGCATGATAATTGGTTAACTTTGTCTCCAGTAGTCAAGGAACTTAGAATTATGCAAAAAGAGTAGAACACATAAATAGCTAAAGAAAAATATTTGAAAATTAAAATATTCTGTTATCAGCCTTGATACCTAAAATTAGTCAATAGTTTTCATAGTTTTAAAATAGTTTCATTTAATTATAACTACTTCACAAATTGAAATTATAACCACTTCACAAATTTGATGAAAATTATTGCTTGCCTCATATGAATGGTATTGATTTTATTTTCAAATGAAGGTTGAATTAAGTCATTCTTAATTGAATATATTAATAGAATAATGTATATGCACACGTACATAAATGTTTAATAAATTAAACATTCTTAATGACTTGAGGTATGATGCAACTGGAATGGTCTTGCCAGTGAGGCATATTTAGCTTCAGGTGAATGTAATCAATAGAATGGTAGTTTTTTTCAAGAAGTTTTTCATGTTTATATCATATCAAAGTCTTAAATAATAACAATTGTAACTTACTTTGTTTTTCATGTTTCCTAAGATTAAAAGTAGTTTTGTATTCTATGTAAGAAAATAATTTATTAGTAGTCCTAGTGGAGTCCTTGAAAAATATCTTAGTAGTTGAAACTTTATGTTGTAGAAAAATAAAAACAAATGTTTAATTATATTTTATTTAGCTTACAAACATACAGTAAAATATAGCATAATTTTCAATTGACAATTGTAAATGAGTAGCTAAAACAATTTAATTATTACTAATGATCAAGAAAAGGTGAATAAGTTGAAACTTACAGCATGTATGATTTTATTCTGAAACTTTAGAATGCATGCATTGTTTTATATTTAAAAAATATTTTTTAATTATAAAGTAACTCTTGATAGTTCTAATTATGTTCTATTACCTTAATGATATAGTATTTATTGGCTAGCCACAAATCGATCAGAATATGTTTATTTTGTGAATTAGCTAACCACAGACAACAAATAAATTTATTGACTTGCAAAACAATAATTTTGACCAAGACTGTCACTATATATCCAAGTAATTACCATAAGATTGTGATAACAAAACATAGCAGAATGCTATTATATGTTATTACAATAATTGGCCAACATTGTTATTGTATATTATATATTATTTTAAATTACATGTGTATATATGTTAGTGCTTCTTTACAATTATTCTATTTAGGCGAGCACTAAAAATACTTTAAGATTATCTATAAGGTTATATTTTATTTTCAAAGTTACTTTAATATTAAGTTTAAATTATTCTGTTTATTTTGAAATGGAAAATGATTAGTTGTTATTTTAAGGAAAACATTGTTAATAAAACAATAAAATGCATTTTAAAAAAATATCTATCATATTTTACAGTGAGGAGATTCCAGCTCCTATAGATGAAATGGTTGTTTGTGCACCAGCACCAACAACTGAAACACCAGTTGACGGTCAACCTACTGAAGGGGAACCAGCATTCAAACCTCCATCTGTAGCAGAAGCAAAGTTGATTTTTGATCAATCTGGCAAACCACTGCCTCCACCAGCAACACTTCCAAGAGTTCAACCTAAACCAGAATTTATACCAAAACCTGTACCAAAACCTGCACCTGTTCAGGAGAAATTCATTTCACCAGACAAAAAAGTGAAACCTGTTAAAGCTCCTGTTCCTGTCCCTGCTCCAGTTCCAGTTCCAGCTGAATCAACATTGCCACGTGGAGATTCACCACCAAGGTTCATAAGCAGTTTATTACACATGCATGTTGATGTAGTTACAAAACAATATAAAAATATCTTGTCAACATTTAGATATTGATGGTTTGAGTGTAAATCATTAAGGAATATAATTTATAATAATTCATTATTCATACTTTGTAGATTACTTTTATTTATAATAAATACATTATGTCCATTTCATTATCTGTTTGTTTTTCTCATTTATATACATATTTTACTTTTGCACATGATATTACAAAAGCACAATTAAACTGTTAATCTTTTTATAAATGGTTCTATTCATTTAGTCACAATATTATTCTTTTATTAAAAAATTGTTTCATAACTTTTCAAAATGGAGTAGTAGAAGTAGTTCTCCAAATCACAATAAAAATATCATCTAATCAATGGAAAGCATGTTTAATATTAAACATTATTTAGTTGAGAATGTAATTATTTATGATAGCAAATATCTTTCTTCCAACAACAGCTATGAAATTCAGGAAGAAGGACCAGTACAACAGATTAGCTATGCTTCTGAGATAGGAAGCGCTGTGCTCAAAATTGTTGATCAAGTGGATATAATGAGGTTTGTTTCATATTGTGATGGATCTAGATGTTAGTGCTATTCATGCTGAAAAATATTTTGTATGATCCTTAATTAACATTAAACAAATCCATCTTGTTGAAACATGCTACTTTCATCCCTTAAGCAGGTTTCCCTCCAAATCCATAACCATAACTTTATTCCATCCTTTTAATATTATTAGTTTAATGCAAAGTTGCATCAATAATTGCATTCTGTTTATCAAATAGTAGACTTTTTGAAAACATCAAATGTTCAAATTTGAATAAACAGAATATAGTAATATATTCCCTATATGCAGCATTTCAGCATTAGAACTGACATTTTTTACACCCTGGAATGAATACTGTTTAGTTTATATTGACTTCTTATTTGTCATAATATTTCTCTTATAAATTGTCTATTATTTTTTTTTATAACATCTAAAATAACAAATATTAATTGTAACATATGGAATGCTTGAATTGATATTTTGTTATATAACAGTAGATTTATTATATCAAAGTATACTTACTGAATTGTAACATGTTTTGTAATGCATTATTTAGTTCACTGTAGTATATATATTTAGAAAACTCACCTACTAAATAATACTGTACTCTTCCCTTTAAAGTAGTTAGTTTTTTTCCTTTCAAGACCTGTAGTTAGTTTTTTTCCTTTCAAGATCTTTCACAACCTGCTTTAGGAAGTCATGTTGATCTCTCATTTTTCATTGACTGCTTCTTTTATGTGTGGCTTTTCCCAATGATTTTTTTTATCTCATTGTCTTTTTAATTTTTTCTAATAAAATTCAGTTTACATTTATTGAAATCAAATTTGCATGTTCATATAAAAAAATATGAAATAACATAGTTTTATTTGTGTTTATGATGACCATAATATTTTCCAAACTAATTGTATATATATTTGGTTTGTTGGTTTGGAATGTGTGTATATATATATATTATTTAATATTGCTTTCAGGATGGTTACAATTGTTAAAGTTTCACCAGTGGAATAGCATAAGAATATCCAGATTTATTATGTTTCAATAGGATCATTTAAATAGATTTATATACCAGTACATCTCCATTCCATTTCAAAATTCTGAAAGACAAATATTTCATTAGATTCCTGTTAAACTCAATGTAATGTAAGGAGGAACAATTCATAGCTAGCTTGTTGGAATCATTTCTTTTGGGGGCAGACAGTATTGAGCACTTTATAGGTGAACTGGAAAATTTAATAAGATTATTTGGAACAGTATCATTTAGTTATAAGTAGTCAAGCTAAAAGGTACTTACTAAAGTTGGTGCATCTGTCAAAGGTTCTGATTCTATGTTTAAATACTTAATTGACACTTTAATGCTGTTCATTATTGTTTAAGTATTTAAACGTGCTATTAGAATTTTGTGGTAGATACTACCATTTTGACAAGTATTTATTAAAATTCTGAAATCTTTCATGCAACAAAATTAAGCAAAAGCGGTCACAGTTCACTCATTTATATCTGATTCATAGACATATGAGACTACCCATCCCATTCTCTGCTTCCAACATTGTAAAAATTAAAAAGACCTATTTAAGTTACTCAGCACTAGTTACTTCATTGCCAGCTAAAGAAAATAATCTCAATAAACTAGCCATAAAGTATCACTCTTATATTGCTTTAGATGGTGCATAACAGAAACTGGTCACTCGTTTCATGAAGGTTTGAAATGAAATGGAAATAGTGGTATAGACACTACCTAAACAGTCCTTTTGAGACTTAATAATCCTGAATATTATGCTATTCGGTTTTACCATCTTGAAATCTATATCAAAATAATTACTTTTCTCTGTATTGAGTTTTCTCTGTTTGTCTCTTGTTGATTCAAGTTATTCTCTGTGTGTGTGTGTGTGTGTGTGTGTATTAGGCACAGGAGTGGCTGTGGGGTAAGTAGCTTGCTTACCAACCACATTGTTCTGGGTTCAGTCCCACTGCGTGGCACCTTGGGCAAATGTCTTCTACTATAGCCTTGAGCCAACCATAGCCTTGTGAGTGGATTTGGTAGATGGAAACTGAAAGAAGCCTGTTGTATATATATATATATATATATATGTTAGTGTGCCTGTGTTTGTCCCTCCACCATCGCTTGACAACTGATGTTGGTGTGTTTACGTCCATGTAATTTAGCAGTTTGGCAAAAGAGACTGATAGAATAAGTACTAGACTTACGAAGAATAAGTCCTGGGGTCAATTTACTTGACTAATGGCAGTGCTCCAGCATTGCCTCAGTCAAATGACTGAAATAAATATAAGAATAAAAAAGAAAGAATACACATATATTATGTGTGTGTGTGTGTGTGTGTATGTACATTGCAATAAAAAAACTTCAATAAACTTTGTTTTTTATTTCATGTTCACCCATTTTGAATTTTCTTTATACTTGGATATTGTTTTTATAAAATGTTTTTCTTTTGATTTTGCAATTTAGTTTTGAGTACTGTGAATTAAAGCATGATATGGTAGTTAATAAGCGTTGCATAAACTGACATAAACTAGATAGTTGCCATACATAACAATGCTTAAATTTGAACATATCATATATAAATGCATTTATTTTATATTTGAATTATTTCATAATATATATATAATTTAATATTTTCAAATGTGGTAGCTGGTTTTTGAATCTAAAAATCTAATTCTTGTTATATTCTCATTATTCTTGATATACTCTCAGTATGTAGTAGAATTTACTTTAAAAGCATCATCATCATTATCACTGCAACCACTATCACCAACATGTCCATTTACTCCTACTTGCTGAGTTGGATGAGCCTTTACAGGGTCTGTGGCTAGTCATTTGTTGCAGTCATTTATTATGTCCTTTTGTGAGGTTTAGCCACTAGAGATCTACTTATTTCTCTCTTCCTCTTACTTCCTTTTTCAAGGATTCCTTCCATTTGGATCACTTTATGTGTCCATGCAAGTATTTATTAACATTTACATTAATGGGAAAATAATATAAACTTAGTTATTAGTCACTCAAGTAATGAGTAATGTATTAACCATTTTTTGTTTCATTTTCATAATTTTTTTATGGATTATATTATACAGATTCAACCTCTCATTTATTGAGAGTGAAGCCATAATTTTAATTCTATGAAATTTAGGAATCTAAAATATTTAATTATCTGATTTTTAGTGCTTAGATTCTTGAAAAAATAGCAATTTGTATTAATTTAGGTGAGTAGTCGTCGTCATCGGCGGCATCACCATCATCACCACCACCACCATCATCATTATCATTTAATGTCCATGTTCCATGCTGGCATAGGTCAGATGGTTTAACAGGATCTAGTGGGCTCAAGGACGGCTTATTGCACCATTGTCTGCCTTGGCTTGCTTTCTACAGCTGGATGCCTTCTAATGCTAAAAATGTTTTATTATATAATTATTATATTTAAGAAATACATTTTTGAAAGAGGATAATGTAGTAGATGTTGTTTTGACACCAGATTAGACCTGTGTTAAAGGCATTCCTATCTTATTTTCATTCACAAGTCATCTATAACTGAGTTAACCACTGTATATTATTTTAAGATGGATGGGTATTAAGTGAGGGAGAGTTAGCTTCTGTTTCTAATTGGTAGTATTAGATATTTAGATATTAGATATTTAGATATTAAAATGTGTAAAATCATTTCAGCATTATAACTTCATATGATAGTTTGTGAGATTAATTCTACATTATTATTCAGATTACACTTTGTTTCTGAGGAAGTAGAAAAGACTAAAGGAAAAAGGTTGATATTATTTGTAAACATCTTTCAGACATAGGAACTAAAATATTTAAACTGTTATTACATTACTAACATTTTTATGATATGTTGTTTTGTTAGATAACATGATTTTGTTAGCAATTGTCATATATATATATTTACATATATATATATATATATATATATATATATAACCTTTTCTATTCTTGAGCGTTATACTAATACATCTGTTTGTTTTGTACACCACCTGTCTTCGTCTTTTGTTTTTTTGAAAACTCTCTCTCTCTCTCTATATATATATATGTATGTATGTATGTATGTGTGTGTGTGCGTGTATGCAGGAGCACTATGGTTGAAGGGCTAAGCATTTTGTTTTGCAAACAAGGTCCGAGGATTAGTTCCACTGTGTGGGCATGCTAGGAAAATGACAATTTCTATAGCCTCAAGTTAATCCATACTTATAAGTGAAATTGGGTAGAGGAAAGCTATATAGAAACTTGTCGGGTAGATTTTGTCTGTAATGTTGGTGTACATGCTAGTTACAACACACTGTGTCATGTAGATTCTGCCTGAGATTAGATTTGGGCTGCAGATGTTCGTGGTTTCTTCAGCCACTTACATAGTAATTCATGAGAAGGTTATAAGGTAGATTATTGAACGCTGTTTCTAATAAATTCTTAATTTATTGATATTTCTCACAAAAAACAAATATCTAGTAACTGTTGTTTGCAACTTTTAAAGAGAAGGGGAGATAATTTCAAGAAGTTTTTGGATAATTTTAATGCAGCTATTTACTACTCTTCAAAGTAGTTAAATATTTACTTGCGTAATTATCAATTATCTCCCCTTCTCTTTGAGTGTTGTTAACATTTACAGCTTAGTTTTTGATTTGTCTCCTTTGTAACTTCAATAAATTCACCCTTTAATTTCTCAAATTCATGATTGGTCCCTTTGAGTTGTTTCCCCTAGCTCTTTTTATTTAAAGACATGCAAATTACACATGGTTAAAAATATATGCAATCATTTTACTCCATGTAAAAATCTATCCACTGATTTGCAGTCTTTGTTAAATGGCACTGATGATGAGGTCAATAGACCAAAACATATGTCCATAGTGATCCCTTGCTTATGAACAGAAATAAGGGTAAATTTTTTCTAACCATATAAATTAACTGAAAATATATTCTTAATTTCTTAAAATTATCTGACCTACTCTTTGAGAGTTACTAGAAATTACTGATGAATAGATTTCTTACATACAATAGTACAACATTTGGTTCACCATCTTCAACTTAATTACTCAAATTCAAATCATTGGCATCTGTGAATTATTTCTCTTAGTTTCCATGAGGCTATATATAGTAAAAGACACCTCAAGATGCTGTGTAGTCATGTTGGCCCTGGGACCATGTAATTGCAAAATGAACTTCCTAACAAAATAACCTTTCCAATGACCACTTTGTGCCTATGCATGCATACTGACATACATACAAACTTCACAGTATATGAGTGTGTGTGTGTGTGTGAAGTGAAAAAGAGAATCTGTGCATGTGTTTTGATTTATGGAACTCTGTTTTCTGTTCACATTTTTTCATACTTACATATTTTTTATATGTTATTGTATGCATTACTTTTGTACACTTTAATTAGAATAAAATAGTTTGTTGCCATATAAAATGGATACATACTCAGCTAAGGATTATTAAAACATTTCAAGGCTTGGAGAGAAAGCAACATATTATTTACATATCACTTTTACAGATTCAGTGTTGAAATCTTGCTCTAGATATACTCGGTAATATTCTGCTATGGTCTACATATGAGCTTTAACTATGGAATGAAACTGAAGATATAATTAATCTATTTTACAATATCCGTTTATATTATAAGATACTTGACAAACTATGGAACAATATCATGAACATCATCTGTTATGGACACAACATTTACATATTATCCATAAAACAACTGAGAGACAAATAATTTTAAATTGTCATATCTATACATATATTACTGCTAAATATTATTTTAGAATCCACAGTACAGTTGAGCAGATACTATGTGCCATTCACTGAGACTGTGGGTTCAAGGCCAGCTATATAAACTTTTCTCTGATATGAAAATAAAGTTTCAGTGCAGTGTATTTGTATTTTGTAATGTGCTACCAATACTATGGCAGAATAATATTTAGCTAAGTTATTTCTTCTAGTTTGTTCACATTATTTTTTCAACACATTTTAAATAATTTTCATAACATGATTACAATGGAAACATGAAGAGAAGTGAACCAGTATTTTCTCATGGACAGTTGTATATAACTCTTTCTAGAATACATTCACTTCTTGATATAAAGATAGATAACTTTCAAGTTAGAAGAAGTGACGAGTGTGTAACAAAGAATTTAGTTTTCAAAGGTGTTCTATCCCCAGACTCACCTTCAGTACTACCCATGTGGACTTCACACCATCTCAAGAAAAAATACAATTTTAAAAGAAATTATGTAATTCATAGTATTCTATAAACTTTCAATGGTCTTATAGTTTTTAAAATAACCATGGAATTTCCATGTGTATTGTAAGCTTCATTTAATGGTTCACATACATTGATGAAATGATTATCTTTTCTATGTAGGGATGCAGATAAGCCAGTGAGGAAACGTATTCCAGCTCCTGAATTGACTAAACCAAGGTTATTATTTAATTTTTCTTACACAAATTATCTTTCATTGGGTTGGCTATAATAGAGAGTCAATCAAAAAAAGTTTTTTCCTTAATTCTGTGGAGTATGAGATGTTTTGCCACAGCCCTTTTTTGGTTCTGTCTATCTTGCATTGCTGATTCGATGCTGACTTATTTGACATCAAATGTTTTAATGTTTCTTTCACCCCCACCCCTCTCTCTCTCTTTGTCTCTCTCTCTCTCTCTCTCTCTTTCTCTCTCACCATACTTCACTGTGTGTACGAAGAGAGTGAAAGAGTTTGTGTCAGTCTTATTCAGTTAATAAATTATAATCTCTCTCTCCCCTACTCTCTCACACTGTATGTGTATATTTTTGAATGTATGTGTGTGTTTGTCTCCAGTGCTAAATAGTATTGTCACCAAAACAAGTTCAGTATTCAGTCAACCATGCCAAGTCACCAGTGTCCAAACAGCTATTGTCAATCATCTCATCCCAATTCTAAGAGTGATTTCACTTTAGTTATTTGTATCACCTATCATATATTTATGATTGTGTTTGAGTGAGTGTATGATACTGACTTAGTTGTAGAGACAGAGAAAGAATAGGGAGGCAGAGCCAGAAATTAAAAAGAATAGACTGAAAACAGAAAAGGACTAGGTTAAGAAAGGGATAAAATATATTTTCTTGGCCTTGTTGACCAAAAGTTCACATTAAAAAAAAGTTATAGTGTATATTTGTAAGTGTTTTTACCCACTGCTATATTTTCTATAGTAAGCAACATGGAAGACTGTATACATTCAGTATTAACTACACAAACATACACAGTGTGTACATGTTCAAAATGATATGCCATTATAAAACAGATACATTAAAGCATGCACATAGATATCTATTCTAAGCTGTTAATGAAAAGAAACAGCTTAAGTTTTACTTCTTTCATTTGCTGAGTCAGGGCATAGTGGTTACAAAGGGCTTGGATGTTGGATGCACCAAGGCTAATGGGAGATACAGAGGCAAGTGAGATAGGAGTACCTAAAGGGCCGAAGTAGAAGATCAGCCAGCTCCTGAGAAAAGCGACTATTACAGTAGCAATAGAAAAGATAGGAGACAGTATTCTTCTTCACTGATTGTAAACAGTTGTTTAGCTAATGGTGTTTGCTTGCAGTTCTCTGCAAAGACACGTCTGGGCTTCTTGACATGTCTTGTAACATTTGAAACAAGAGCCTCATTCATACAGTATCATTTATTTCCAGTTTTCTACATAAAATGTGTCTAGGCTGTTTGTTGTTTGATAGGCTGTGAGATTATTACCTCCCTTGGACACAAGTGGGTGTTGGTGATGGGAATGGCTCTGACCTTAGAAAAGTCTGCCACATATGCAAGCAAGGAAAAATTAGGAATTAGGCCTGTCATAAGTGCCAGGTCTCATAAAGTCAAAGCTTATCGAAGTTTCCATAGTATATAAGTGACTGAGATTACAACACTCCCTCTTGATCAGGATGCCAGTCTATCACATCATTAACTTCTCAGGTATTGCTGGAACTCATTTACTCTTGAGTGGACTGGAGCAACATGAAATGAAGTGTTTTGCTCTAGAATACAATGCACTGCCTGGTCTGGGAATCAAGGTCACAATCTTAGTCATGAGTGCAACATCCTAACTGCTCAGCTATACATCATTACAATAGTGAATGGAAAAGTAGATGCTGAAAAAAATAGGAAAAATTACACAAGTTATGATAAAAATCTTGTGGCAAGACAAAGTAAATATATTTCTTAAGTGGGAGTAGCCCATTATAATCAAACATGCTTTCTTAAGAAAATTAAATGGCAACATAACACAATTATTATATTAAGCAACATTTTATTCTGTTGTTTTTCTTTATTTTTTAAAGTCTTTCACATAAAAAAAAGAATAGTAGATGTTGTGTCACTCACCTGATACTTCATAGTTTCAAAATTTTAAACCAAAATATAATCTTATGACCAGATAACTATCAAATTATGCTCTGTATTACTTTCTCCTACAAGATAAATAATAATTTAATTGTTAAAAATCCATGCCAGTGAAGGTGTAGTATCTAAACTGTCAAGGCACAAGAGCATAAATTTTTGTCAACAATAGAGATTGTTTATCAACTAACTATTGCAATGTGTTTGTTTATGCACTTGATGCTGAAACTAATGGGCAAAACTTAGTTATTCATTTATTTTGAGTGGTTACAATCAGTTTTTAAGCTTCTCTTTTTGTTTCTGAAGTTAATTCTTATAAAAGCAAAATTAGTGTAAACACAGTTGGCTTGCCTTATTATTCAATATAATGAAGTCCTAATATCTATAGACATATTTCTAGTGCAGGCATAGGGGTGCAGTTAAGAAGTTTACCTTCTAACCACATGGTTTTGGGTTTGGTCCCACTGCATGGCAACTTAGTCAAGTGTCATCTGCTATAGCCTTGAGCTAACTAAAGCCTGGTAAATGGTAGATTTGGTAGACAGAAAGTAAAAGATGTCTATTTTGTGTGTGTTTCTTTTCTTGTCATTACACAATAGTTGTAAATAAGCATCATCATCCAACTCTTCAAATTTAATGAAAACATGCCATGGGGAAATATCATATTGCTTGAAAACAGGTGAGGATTGATGACAGAGGGTACATCTGATCTAAGGAAATCTGTCTAAGCAGTCATAAAATTTCTAAGAGTAGTATTTGATGGGTACTTATTTTTTTCAACAAAGATTAAACATAAAGTTATCCTAGGTGGGTATTTGAACTCATCATGTAGCAGTCTATTTATTGATCTATCAATGCTGCCAGTTTGCTACTTTGAGGTATTGATAGAACATTGTGACTCTAGAAGGAATATTTTTATGCATAGAAACTAATATTTACTTATTAAGCCTCAGATCAACCCTGATGGAACAAACTTACAACCAAAAGGCACTTCAGTTGCACTACTCAGGGTCATGTGACTTATGAAATGAATAGAAGAGAGAGCAATGACACACATAGAATCAGGATGAAGGGAGCAAGGGTGTGATGGTAGAAACAGAATGATTGGGGTGGGAAGATGATAGCGGGGGTGAGAGAGTATTGGATAGTAATAAAAGTTGGTAAATGGTAAAAGTGAATGATAGGTGTTGATAGCAATTTGGCTAATGGGACCAGGGAGCTATAGCGGCTAGTATAAATGGGGTTATAGCAGAGTATATAAGATACATCTGATGCAATCTTTGATTCCTTGTGATAAGCAAGAAAAGAATAAGGATGAGAGATGCTGAGTGGTGAAAATGTCAGATAGATCTAGTGACATCTCTAGTTATATTGGAAGCATGATATCATGAGAAGGAGAAATTTACTATCATCCTTATTCGTACCAGGGGCATAGGATAGTGAAACTGAAAAGGAGAAAGAGTGATCAGTAACAGAGATATGGATAAAATGGAGTTGAGTGGGTGGTAGGTGCATGATAGTAATATGAGTGATAATTTTCTACCATTCAAATTGGTAAAATTACATCAGCTAATTATCTTACTATATAAATATGTCTTCAGTGCTCATTCAGCTCAGTATGTCTAGATTTATCAGTTATTTGAAATAGTAAATATCAGGACACAGGATAAAACAATTCAGATCAAGAAATTAATGAAGTTCTATAAATTTCTATTACCATAAAAAAAAAAAAAACTTCCGAAATTATAATCATCAACGTTTTCAAGGTAGTGTTTTATGGCTGACTACTCTTCCTGATGTCAAAAATTTTAACCACTGCTACTGACATACAAGAATGTGGGGTACCTGTTCTAAAATTGAGATGCACACAGAGATATACAATAGAATAAAGTATTCTATAAGAAACAATTTACTTGATGAAGACACTATGGATAAGAACACAATAGGCACCAAAACGAAACAAAAGCAAAAGCATGTTTACATTTCCATGAAGGCAATTTTCTTAAAACATATCATTTTATATCCGATAATTGAAAAACTAAACGTGGATTTCATGACAGTTATTTATTAATGCAACATATACATAAGGTTTAATTGTTAAAAGAATAAATATGGAATTTACTTAGACATACATCTGTCATGAGTCCTAACATTCATAAGGCAGGAGTTTGACCCAGTTCCCAAGGCATATAAGGAACTGAGATAACAAAACTGACCCCTGAACAGGATGCTGGTCTCTTGCAGGGTTTACTTCCCAGCTATTGCTGGAAGTCATTTACAACTGATTGGACTGGAGCAATGTGAAATGAAGTGTTTTGCTCAAGAACACAAAGTACAACCCAGTCTGGGAACTGAACAACAATCTTACAATAGCGAGTGCACAACCATAACCACAAGGTCTCATACCTTCCAAACAGAGAAAGAAGAAAATTTATATGACTAATAAAAATTTTAAGTACTTTCTGTTAGTCAAAGAAATAATGTTGTTTTATGCAGTGGATTAGTAATTAATAATGGAAATACAATAACATGGCAAGCAGTGAAAGTATAACAATAATCTTTTAAAGGTGTAGTATTAACATTTCAAGATCACTGAATAATGATCTAAACACTGTGTTTCTTTCCTGAGTAGGCACATGCATGGATGTGTGGTTAAGAAGTTTGTTCCCCAACCACAAGGTTTTGAGTTCAGTCTCATTGTGATACATCTTGGGCAAGTGCGTTTTATTATAGTTCTGAGCTGACCAAAGCCTTGTGAGTGGATTTGGTAGATGGAAACTGAAAGAAGCCCATCATGTACATACATGCATACATACACACACACATATGCACATACATACATATGGATGTGTGTGTGTATGTTTGTGTTTCCTTGTCTTGACATTACATGATTATTGTAAATGAATGTCATACATTTCCAATATTCCGCAAAAATATTACCTTGCTTGAAAACAGGTAAGGAATGGCAACATGGAAGGCATCCAGGCATAGAAAATCTCTCTCAATGAACTTCGCCTGACCCAGGCATGCTTGGAAAAGTGGACATTAAAACAACGATGATGGTGATTGTTTTGCAACCCTAAATAATATTTGAGGTTGTTAAGGAAGAATTAATTAGAAAATCCAGATTGATATAAAGTAGTGCAGATTACCAAATAAAAAAATTCATATGAACAAAAGAGAAATATAAATCTCTAATGACTATTAGTATTAACAAGACACTAAATCTGAAATAAATGAATCATAATAAAATAATATTATTATAATATTTACAACTCTTTTAAACCTTTGAAACTTAAGATTTAATTAAATCTTAATTAAATAAAATTCAAGCCCATCACAATTGAATGAAAAAATTTTAAATAGGTGTGGTTGAGAAAGTTTGCTTCCCAACCATATGGTTTCAGTTTCAGTCTGATATAACACCTTGGACAAGTATCTTCTACTATAGCCCTGGACTGACCTAAAACCTTGTGAATAGATTTGGTAGACAAAAGATTATAAATATGTGTGTCCTTGTCTTGACATAGTGTGTGAATACCACCTATTATACAAGAAGTATCATTCATTTCTGATATTCTGCAAAAGCATATCTGGTCATGGGCAATTATAACCTTGCTTGGAAACAGGTGAGGAGAGCATTAAGCCATAGAAAATTTGCTTCAGTAAACTCATCCTCCCTTGCAAGCATGGGAAAGTGGACATTAAAGGTGAGGATGGCAATGATTGTTTGGAAATGAAATAATAAAAATATTAACCAATATCTTCAATTACTGTATGCATCTTTATTTGTATGAAGTTTTGTGTTAGTATCAGAATGTGTCACATCAAATTTTCTTTTGTTGTTTGATTTTGTTTCAAGGGCTTGCATGCAGACCTCAATGAAAGTGAATTTAGTTAGTAGAGAGCTCCAGAATTTACTTGTAGTTCATTATAAAATGTTTCAAGTCTATTATAAATTTATGGTTTATAGGAGCAATGTTGCAGGTATTTTTGTATGTTTGTGTTTTCTTGGTTCAGATAAGTATGTTTAAAGTAAATGTTGTAATGCATAGTTGTATTGGCTTGTTGAAGCAAAATGATCATGAATTGTACACAACACATAGCCAGGGATTTCTTCAGTTTAAAGTCTTGACATTATCTATCTAAAATTTTTAAGATCCATTAATTTAGTTTAAAATTTAGTGAGTTAATCTTCATGAAATATTATTTGTTTTTAAGTGAATGTACTAAATAATAAATATTCTAAAATGCAACTAAAATCACATTACAGCAAAGTGGAACCATATACTGCACCAAAACCTGCACCAGTTCCTGAGCCCAAACCAGCTCCTATTATTCCAGCACCTCCAGTTATTAAGCATGTTGAAAGTCCAAAATTACCCAAGAAGGCTGTACAGCCACCAGCAGCTCCTAAGCCACCTGCAGCTCCTAAGCTACCAGCTGCTCCTAAGCCTCCACCAATTACTCCAGTTGCAAAAGTACCAGTTGCAAAACCACCTGGAAGGTAAATTCATTGAATACTTGTTACTAAAACAAAATGTAATTCATAAATAAGAGCCTGAATATTTAATTCATTTTTTAAGCAAAAATTGAGTTTAGCTTCTTATGCTATATTTACTAATATTATTTTCCTCAATAGCTGCATATTTCTGTTATATTTATTATGTGAGCAGCTTTAATTAAATTATAACATTGAATGGTAATGATGTTTCCACTGCTCATTCATCATTATCATTTGTTAAATATTTGCTTTTCCATGCTTGCATGGCTGGATGGTCTCAGAAATCTTCTGTAGGTTCCTTCCACTTGGGTCGCTTGGCACTTCTTTATCCAGCTGTCACCCTCCATATACATCACTTCCTTGTACCATTCTACTGTCTTGTACATGATGTCCGACTCTTCTTATACGCTGTTTTTCTCTCAGCTCATTTCTGCTCTGTGGTTCATGTACACCAACATTACATATCCTGTGGAAGATACATGCTTCATTTCTTTTCAGCTTCTGCATATCTTCCTCATTCAGTGCCTTTCTTTTGCTTTCATGCTATATCACTCTACCTATACAAGCATCATGCAATCTACCCTATGCTGAAAGAAAGGATCCCCTTGTCAGCAGAAGTAATTGCTCCCAGAATTTTCTCCACTGGCTAATATGCTTCCAAACACCTGTCTCAACTACTAATTAGGTCACCTTGATAATGGGAACTATTAACAACTACTAGTGAACCTTCAAAACATTAGAAGGAATTTATTTTATGGGTGCTCTTACTGCTAGCTACTCCCAAACCTCTACTTATGATTACATCTGTATAAAGATGCTGAAATCAAAACATTAGATTTCAAAGATTCTTGAATTATACCTAAATATTTCTGTTACACAGGATTTATTCAAGAATTTAAGAAAGAGCAATATATTTGCTTATCTTTTAGAAATATGAACAACAAAGAAAATGAATGTAGGATTGTACCACTCTTTAGAAAATATTTTCATTAAAGTCTGAAAACATTTCCTAAATCTTACAAATGTCAGTAGTGTGAAAAAAAATAATTAAAGAAACAAAACAAAAAAAAATTAGAATTGCCTCACTATCTCCCTTATATAGGAAAAGAAGCCCCAAACCGGTAACAAACAATGAAAATGTTGCTAATGCAAATGTGAAAGCTCCATGGAATGCTGCAAATAGTGAAGTTTATAAAGCACTAATGGAAGAAAAGACTGGAAGGTTTGAATTTTTACATAAGGCTCTCTAACTGATACAGTTAACAATATCAGTTAGTTTTAAACACTGTGTCTAATATATTTTGTGCAATGACCTATAACACAATAACACAAATACTCTTGGGTTTTAACCAAACATTTTTGACAACTAATAAAATAAATATTGATACTTATGATAATGTTACTGCAAATTTTGAATAGTGTAGTTTACCTTTTTATTCCTGTATCCTCAAAGTCCTTTTTCTATTTTTTTTCATGAATACAAATAGATGAGTGTCATTTTGTATTCTCAAAGCATCAAAATAATACCCAACTCAAAGATCTTGTTTTGAGCATACAAAATCCTCTTTTGGTGACCTCATATAATAAATGTAATTAAGGATTCATGTAGAATTGCTTTTCCTTCCAGAGCAAAATATTTTGCATCACTAAACAATATTAAATTCTCTGTAAATATCACCCTTATATTTAGTGTTAACAATGGTGCAAAGCTTTCATCGCAGTCTGACATTTGGTTAATTTATATACCGTTTCTTCACATGCATCAGCCAAAATTGGTATCATGACATTGTATAGTAAAATTCATTATGTTTGCTTATATGCATTTTGTTGTATCCACCATGTTATTCTTCCAAAATCCATGTTTTTAAAAAGTGTGTAAAGTGTTTTTTTTTTAATATCCATCCCACTATTCATGCATTTCAATTTTCTAACTGTTAGTTCAGGTTTCTAACTTCAGCTTTTCATCAGTTTTCTATAATAACCTGTTCATTTACTATATTAGAAAAACTAACCTAACTTTTCTTCTTCTTCAAAAAAAACCTCCTTAAAATTGGTTTCTATTCACTTCAAAACCTAAACTCCTCCCCCCCCTCTCTCTCTCATATATATGTTTATATATATATATATATATATATATGTGTGTGTGTGTGTGGAGGCGCAATGGCCCAGTGGTTAGGGTAGCAGACTTGCAGTCGTGGGATCATGGTTTTGATTTCCAGACCGGGCGTTGTGAGTGTTTATTGAATGAAAACACCTAAAGCTCCATGAGGCTTTGGCAGGGGGTGGTGGTGAATCCTGTTGTACTCTTTCACCACAACTTTCTGTCACTCTTTCTTCCTGATTCTGTTCTACATGTATTTCAAAGGGTCAGCATTGTCACATACTGTGTCACGCTGAGTCTCCCTGAGAACAACATTAAGCGCACATGTGTCTGTGCAGTGTTCAGCTACTTACACGTTAATTTCATGAGCAGGCTGTTGCATTGATTGGATCAACTGGAACCTTTCTTTTGTTCAAGCCATTAAAGCCATCACAAGGAAGTTTAGAAATAGTTGTTTACTGCATAATGAATTTAAAGTCTTTGGAAGAAGTTTAAAATCTGAACAAGTGATTTGAGCCAAGAACACAAAAGTGAACATAATGTTACTGGGCAATACAATATGAAAACTGGCCTTGCTGGACAAAATAGAATACATTTAGATATGGGCCAGCAATATATGTACAAAAGATGCAGTAAGATTTCAGATTAATTGACAGGTGCACCATGTGGATTGGAGTAAACAAAAGTATGCACAATTATGGACTACTTGGATTTTCTGTTGAAGGTTATTAGCCATGAGCCCAATATTTAGTATGGAATGCAACATAAAAAAAGGCATCAGACAGAGAAGATTAAGTTGGCATATGGTCCTTTGGAGGTGCAATGTGAACTTGTAATGAAGATTGACATAATTTATGCTGCTGAGTTGAATACATTACTATGTAATTTAAATGAGTGATGCCTAAAAGGTTGTTGAGTTGATGGTAATTTACTGTGATATATAGAAGTCAAAGAGGTTGTGATGAATTGGATCAGATGTATGCATTTGAACAATATATTATAAACTAAGACAAGATTAAAGCACACAAATGGATGCTGTATCCAACCTCTGCCAGTATGGGAATAAAATGAAATTATTACACTTATGAATTGAAATCGAATACAGTTTCTAATATATTTTAAATATTTTCATCAATATTTCAATAGACATTATTTTGCTGTTAATTTTTTGACAGTACTGACTGCTTGGTTATTTTGAATGGTGTAGGCTTAAGAAATAACTAAAGACCAACAAGTAGGATTTTACTCTATGTGATAAGGAAGGCTACCTTTGAATGTTAACAGATAATTTTTATGCATTGTTTTCTAATTGTATCCACTTCATTTCCAATAAATATTCTAGAAGTGAATTACATTTCTGTCTGCATCTCTGTTTAAGAGCTACTGACTTTTCTAATCTTGTTTTGCATGTTAGATCTGTGAGTTTGAATTTTAGATAAATTTTGTCATGTGCATATGTATTTTCAGTTAGCAAAACTTTCAATTCTGTTTTTAAAGGCTTTATACCTAGTTAAGAAATTCTTACTCAAAACAGTTGATTAAACTTATAATAATATATATGTAGCATCCATTTCTTATTCAATAGAAACAAATTCAGTTAAAAGAATATCCATTGCACTTACAAAAGTTGACTATTATGATTCCCCCATTTTAGTATCATCCAAACAACACCTAAAAATTAAAATGACATTAAGACTATTCTGCTTAAACTATTCCCTAAATTGCTTACCATAAAGTTACAGCCTTCGCAACGTTTATATTACATTGGTTACCAACAAAGGCATATTTACTTGAAAAATTTTGTACTGAAGTACAAAATCCCTTAAATATCATGAGACAACTCTTCTCATGATAATAACAGACTCAAATTTGGTACAAGGCCAGCTATTTTTAGGAAGTGGGTAAGTTGATTATATCAGCTTATCTGGTATTTATTTTATTGATCCCTTCAAAGATGAATGATGCAGTCAAACTTGGTAAAATTTGAACTCAAATAGAAACCTAAAGAAATAGGCGTTGGAGTGGCTGTGTGGTAAGTAGTTTGCTTACCAACCACATGGTTCTGGGTTCAGTCCCACTGTGTGGTACCTTGGGCAAGTGTCTTCTACTATAGCCTCAAGCTGACCAAAGCCTTGTGAGTGGATTTGGTAGACGGAAACTGAAAGAAGCCTGTCATATATATGTATATATATATATATATATATATATATATATGTATATATATATATATGTGTGTGTGTGTGTGTGTGTGTATATGTTTGTGTGTCTGTGTTTGTCCCCCCAACATCACAAAAGAGACTGATAGAATAAGTACTATGCTTACAAAGAATAAGTCATGGGGTCGATTTGCTTGACTAAAAGTGGTGCTCCAGCATGGCCACAGTCAAATGACTGAAACAAGTAAAAGAGTAAAAAGAGAGTATTATTTTGTCTGTCATGCTTATGATTCTGCCAGCTCACCACCTCTCTTGCAATAATAATGGTTTCAAATTTTGGCACATGGCCAGCAACTTTGGGGGATGGGGTAAGTTGAATATATCTGTTTCAGTGCTTGACTGGTACTTATTTCATTGACCCTGAAAAGATGAAAGCAAAGCTGACCTTGCTGGCAATTGAACTCAAAGCATGGACGAAATGTTGCTAAACATTTTGCTAATGATTCATCCAGCTTACCAGCTTAATGATGATAATAACAGACTCTCCCATCAAAGATAATGTATGAGTATTCAGCTTTTTGCCAGATGACCTGATCGACTGATTTGTTTACAGTGATCACGTGTGTGCTGTTCATTAGCTCAGTCTCTCCATCAAATTGATGCTTGAATAGGTGCACAGTGTACCATGTGTCAGGTGTGAATGCGATCACAGAGCAATGGGTGATGAAGTGTTTTGTTCAAGGCCACAATGTACTACCCAGTCTAGGAATTGAAACCATGATCTCATGATCAAGAATGCAACACTCTAACCACTACTCCATGTGTCCTCACTATGATGATGATGATCATGATGATGATGATAATAATAGAAACCTTGTTAGTGACAGTTAGGAACAAGGGTACATTCAAAGCAGAGAAAAATAAAAAAATACAAAGTATGTGCAAAAAGGACATGAAGAAGAATTACGCATGAAGGGACTACACAAGCAATTCCATGCAGCCACAACAGAAGTTACCGGAAAAAATAGGTGGGCTTGGCTGATGAAAGGAACACTGAAAAAAGAGACCAAGAGCACTGGGTCAAGGGTGGAAGGGCAGAGGAGGTGTCTCTGTCTGCTCACAGTTAGAAACAATTATTAAGTCATACTCACTTGTGAGTGAATAGCTATGCACATTACTAGATATAGATGTGGCCATAAACTGGAGGGTCAATCTTAGGAATGAGCAAGTGTCTCTGCTATGCTGCTTCTGCAATAGGGTGGATGAAACCATTGCCCATATCACCAACGAATGCCCTAGACTTGCCTAAACCACTACAAGTTGTGGTGACATGATCAGGTAGTGAAAGTGCTACATTGGAAACTGTGCGAAAAGTGGGGGCTGGAGAGAGGCAAGACATGGTATGAACACAAACAGCAGAGAGTGGCGGCGTTAGAAATTAGCAAAATCCTCTGGGATTTCCCAATTCAAACAGATCAGTTGCTAGAGCATAACAGACCAGACCTAGTGGTGGTGGACAAGATGTGCCACATAGGTTATATAGTTGATGTTGCATGCCCCTTTGACCCACGAATAGTCAAGAAGGAAGGCGAAAAGATAGATAAATACGACCCTCTTAAGTATGAAATAGCCTGACTATGGAAAATGAAGAAGATGAAGATAGTGCCAATTATTGTTGGGTTCTTGAGAACAGCATCAGAAGACATCAAGGGAAATATAATGGAAACTGGAACAGATTGCCCAGTAGAACTGTTACGAAATGTTTGCCTCCTTGGCACGGCCAGAATAATCATAAAAGTATTAGATAGCTGAACAGAGTGGATAGCATGATACCATAGGCTGCAGGCAGCAAGCCCACTATGCATGTAAGACTCCAGGAGCTCCAACAAAACCTGTGATAAAGAGAAATAATAATAATCCTTTCTACTAAAGGCACAAGGCCTGAAATTTTGGGGAAGGGAACTAGTCGATTACATCGACCTCAGTGTTTCACTCGTACTTAATTTATCGACCCCGAAAGGATGAAAAGCAAAGTTGACCCTGGCAGAATTTGAAATGAGAAGATAAAGATGGATGAGATGCCACTAAGCATTTTGCCCAGCATGCTAATGATTCTGCCAGTTTGCTGCCTTAATAATAATAATAATAATAATAATAATTTAATTAATTTTATAGAGGTGCTGTTTTTACACTTGAAAGGAACTATTCCTAATGTAAATGTTGAATACAAGTTTTTTAGTTTGACTGATTAAAGCATGTCCAAGAATACATTCTAACTACAAAGAAAAAGTTTGACATTTTTCTCCTGACTGAACCTGAATTCATATATTTGGAATTCTACATATTTAAAATATGCAATGCATACTTTACATAATCTATTTATCAATTTTCTCAAATTAATTATTGTCATTGTTTCTAATTATTAATATATGAACTTTTTAAAAAAATTCAGAGTCACACATGATGACCTTATCAAGATGGAAGCTGAGATGTAAGTAATTTTTAAAAATATTTTAAAGTTTATGAATATGTCTAAATATCTAAGAGGAAATATTAATAAAATTAAAAATTTTTGTACTATTAACTTCATTGTTAAATTTGAAAATTTTTCTGATATCTAAATTTACACTGCATTTCCATTGGCCTGATCTTTAATCAAGATTATGATCCTAGATGTGTTTAAATTACTTGAGTAGATTTGAACAAGCTAGAAACTTCTATGTATGAACAAATGGTAATAATATTCTTATCCAATAGGCCACTAATGCATCTTGAAAGACTAGGTTAATATTCTGCATAATGTTAATCTTATTAAGTTTGATGTGTCTTAGTTTACCTATGTTGGAATAGAAAGGTTGACTATATTTGTTTTCCTTTTTAAAATTTCAGACAATTACAGAAAATGAAGCAAGAATCTCACATACGCCGCGCCTGTGTACATCCAACTGAAATTATATACAATACAAGCAAGAAAAGGAGGCCTGTTTTCAGAACTCAACTGAAAAATGTTGAAGTTGCTGAATATGACCGCACACATTTGGAATGTCTGTTGACTCCTATTAATGATCCCACAATGAAAGTGGAATGGTTAAGGGATGGACAACCTTTACCTTATGGTATTTCCTTCATATTTTTACCTTACCTTATCTGAAACTGTATGATATGTGTGTGCATTTGTATGCACACAAATGTATGAGAATATTTTCTGTATATAATAATAATAATAATAATAATTGTGTACAGTGCTCAGGTGCACTACAACTCATCTAAAGTGTATATATAATCAGGTGTAGTTTCGGCGGATTTCGGAAAGCATGAGGGCCTTAAAGGATGCAGTGTCATGGCAGTCAACAACTGACACAGGCAGTTTATTCCATGCTTCAGCAACTCTGAGCGTGAAAAAATGTTTCCGAAAGTCATGGGAGCTGTGTTGTTTTCTGACTTTGTAGGCATGTCCACGTGTGTTAGACACATGGAGATCAAAAAGGTGTTCAGTGTTGTTGTTGGTGAGGTGGTTGATAACTTTGTGGGTGTTCACCAAGTCCGTCACCAGACGCCGGAGCTTCAGTGAATCCATGCCCAGGGAAACAAGGCGCTCAGAATATGGTAGGTGTCTGATGGAGGGTATGCGTTTGGTTGCACGTCTCTGGACAGATTCCAGGAGGTCAATGTTCTGAGCAAGATAGGGGTTCCAAACTGATGATGCGAATTCCAAGTGTGGTTGTACCATAGCTGTATACAGTTTTAAATAGATGGCTGGAGAGCGGCTAACAAAAGTCTTACTGAGTAATGCCAAGACACCCTCGACCTTCTTGACAATTTTAGAGATATGCTTTGTCCAACGCAAATCACTGCTGACAGTGATGCCTAGGTCACGCTCGCAAGAGGATTTCTTGATATCAGTGTTGTGGAGGGAGTATGTGGATGCAGGGTTTTTTCTCCCAAAATGCATGGTGGTACACTTGTCCACAGCCAGTTTCAGTTGCCAGTCTGTGATCCATTGCTGCATTGTGTCTAGGTCTGATTGCAGGAAAGAGTTGTAGACATCAGGATCTGTCCTCTTGATTTCAAGGTACAGCTTGATGTCGTCTGCATATTTCAATACTGTGGAATTCTTTAAATTGGCATCTATGTCATTAATGTATGCCACAAACAAGAGGGGACCAAGGACAGATCCCTGTGGTACACCCGATGACATCTCATATGGTGTAGAATGCTGTCCTAGAACTGTGACTACCTCCTTTCGGCTGAGAATGAAGGATTTCAACTAGTTAAAAAGGTCATCCCTCACACCCATTGCAGAGAGTTTCACCATAAGCCTTTTGTGTGGCACAGAGTTGAAAGCCTTAGCAAAGTCAAGGTAGACAACATCCACCCATGAGCCACTGTCAGTGATCTGAGTAATGTCCTCAAGGAACTCGACAAGCTGATCACTGCAGCTGGAGTTAGGGACAAATCCATATTGTGAGGGTTGGATGAGACTATAAGAGCTCCAGAAGTTCCAGAGTGTTTCTCTGACACACGATTCCATCAGTTTTGCAATACAGCTAGTGAGACTGACTGGGCGATAATTGACAGGTGATGTGCGGTTGCCCTTTTTGAACAGAGGAATGACACTGGCAGTTTTCCACTGCTCTGGAGTAGCACCATTGTTGAGACAGTACTGGAAGAAAATAGAAAGCTGGTGTAAAAGGAAGTACCTGCCACGTTTGAGAAGCAGGTATGTAACTCCATCGAGACCAGGGGAGGCATAGTTGTGTTTATTTTGAAGGTGACGTCGCAGCATTGCAGGTGTAAATTCCATAGTTGTTATGGAATTTGCTGTTAGAGATGGTGAAGATGGTACATTTTGACTTTCAACAGTGAATATGTTTGCATAGCACTCGGCAATGAGTTCTGCGCATTCCTTGGGGTCGTGATAACATATGTGTGTTTGTGTATGTGCTTCTGTCTGTTTCTATAGCACAAATCTTTAAATATTATGCATTATATACTTAATATAATTTTCAAATTTGTCTGCCATATGTAATATAACATATTAAAATTAGAAATTCCACATCTTTAAATATTGCAGTGATATAGTAACAAAAAAAAAAAGAAAGAAGGAAACTGAGACAAAATGTGCTAAAATAACAACAATAATAAATACCTGCTTTCAGATGTCTTATGACTTAGTGTTAAAAAATAAAAGATAACTTTATAGAAATACTCTATCGACAAACTTTTATACTTACTCTCAGAATTTACAACAAAAATACAACAAATTTACTAAATTCTAATCACATTAATAGCTAACTATTTGTAGAAATCACAAACATTTTTTGCAACCTTATACATTTTATTTGATTTATAGATTATTTCATAAATTGATCACTTAGCTCCACCCTAGTCATTTCTACTCTCTGTTCTATAATATTAGTAGCCAAGTAGTTTCTCTACATCATGAAGCCTGTTCTATTCTGGCTTCTTTTCTTGTACATTAGCTTCTCATCTCTTAGAACAAAGTTGCTTTCCCCTCTACTGTAGGTAAGTTGAAGAGGATTTTCATCTTTCAAGCTGCATGGCAACCTCACTAGTGCTGGTGCCACAAAAAAGAGTGCTCAGTACACTCTGTAAAGTGATCAGTGATAGGAAGGGTATCCAGCTGTAAAAACCATACCAAAACAGACATTGAAACACAATGCAGTCCTCAAACCTGTCAGATCCTGTCAAACTATCCAAGCCATGCTAGCATGAAACTTGGATGTTAAACGTGGATGATGATATAATCTAATCATCATCATCATCATGTAGCGTCTATTCTCCATGCTGGTATGTGGATGGTTTGACTGGAACTGACAAGCTGGGGAATGGTAGCAGGCTTCAGTCTGATTTAATATATATATATATAAATAATTTGAAGTAGCAATATTTTAGCATTTTAGATTACAGACCTAATCCAGTCACATAAAACCATTTGAAATTAGTTTACATAGGCATAGGAGTGGCTGTGTGGCAAGTAGCTTGCTAACGAACCACATGGTTCCGGGTTCAGTCCTACTGCGTGGCACCTTGGGCTAGTGTCTACTATACCCTCGGGCTGACCAAAGCCTTGTGAGTGGATTTGGTAGGTGGAAACTATGTATATATATGTGTATGTCTGTGTTTGTACCCCCAACATCACTTGATAACCGATGGTGGTGTGTTTACATCCCTGTAACTTAGCAGTTCAGCAAAAGAGACCGATAGAATAAGCACTATGCTTACAAAGAATAAGTCGATTTGATCGACTAAAGGCGGTGCTCCAGCATGGCCACAATCAAATGACTGAAACAAGTAAAAGAGAGAGAGATATCCAATTTATTTTCTTACTTCTGTGATTAGAAATATTTAAATATTAATATTCATTTATCACCATATTGAATTGGTTCTCAACAAATGAGTAATACTGCAACTAACCATAAATGTTTTGGCATATAAGTTTCTCTGTGTGTGTGTGTGTGTGTGTGCGTATATGCATGTGCTCATGAATATAAATGAGCACATAACCCTGAAAGTATTTTTTTTTGAATCAAGTCAAATCCTTTAAATAGATCACTCATGAATTTATCTCAATTTTTGCTGAAACAACATTTTATAATAAGATGAAGAAATATTTAAAGTGACTTCTTACAATAGGAAATTGCGATCAGTTTAGACTTCTAACTTTTATTTTTGGTCATACCTTTGTGTTGGTTAGTAAATTCAAGCATCTTGTTTCCATCCTCAGCTTCACTTTATTTACTTATTCTCCTCTGACTCTTCATTATTTATTACTATTTTATGCTGATAAATGTCAAGCTAACATGAACTCATATCATTTTATGCAATGGGTTTAAAAATGAAAATTATTTTACTTTGATGTTATATTTTTCCATGACTAATTAATGCTTTTCTTTTAAAATGTTGCAGGTCATCGTTACAGACCAGTATATGAATTTGGCTATGTTGTGCTTGATCTTCTTTTCACCATCCCAGAGGATTCAGGCATTTATACTATAAAAGCTACAAATGCATATGGTGAAGCAACAATAAATGCAGAAGTTGTTTGTCTAAGTATGTATCATTATGCACTAATCTACATTCTGAAATTTTTTTGTTAAAACATCCAATTAAAATTTATAACCTAAGTAAATAGCAGAAAGATTTGTGTGAGCTTTTGTTAGCACTATGCTTTTCTTTAAAAGCACTAAGAAATTTATTTATTTTATAATTCATTTAATAATTTATGAAGATATAAAATATAATTAATATTTTTTAATTGTAATGTAAAGTAATATGCACTTCTTGTAAGTGTACACGAATTTAAAACCAATACTTGGTATAAGTACTATAAATTTCTATTATGATTTTGTAGACAAAACATCTATTATTATTGGAACTCAACTTCCTGAAGGCCAAGAAGCAATTGCCCGTTTACGTCAGTTGGAGAGTTACAAAAATATGTAAGTTTCTGTTATGAGTTAATATAAAATCAATATTAACTCTTATTTCTTTTTAATCAAAAAACTGTTGATGTAAAAATGTCATTGTCATTTATATAAATATTTTTCTTTTATATCGTTTAATCCAAATTTTAAAGAGAAAGTACATTTGATATAAATATTAAGAATTCTTTCCATATGATTCCATATTTATAATCTATATCAGTATCTTTGTGCATGTGTGCATTTAGGCTAGAATTTTAATTTTATCTTCAGAAGTACACAAACCATTCACAGAAAACAATATTTTCTTCAATGTGAATTCAGCAACTTAATTATCATTCCATCAAGTAATTAATAAAGAATTGAACTTAAGCAACACCAAGTGTTTCATTGGCAGAACATCACTCTCCAATTATAACTATACAAGAATTTGCTGCTTTTTAAATATGATTTTCATTTTCATTACATATAAATTATTTATATTTGTAGTTCTCTTATGGTTGGAAACTATACTGACGATGCAGATATTCCATCAGAACCTGCACCACCCATTATTGAAATTAAACCAGAACCGGTTGAAATTGATGAAGGAGAAACTGCTAAGTTTATTGTTAATGTTAGTGGTTATCCCCGACCAAGAGTTACTTGGTGGATAAATGGAAGTCTTGTTGCAGGAGTAAGTATTAATCATAAAGACAATAAAAGTTGAATTATGTTTTCCTATAATTTCTATAAAGAAAATTAACTTCTTATTTATAACATTTCTACAATTGAAACAATTATTCTTATAACCATTTTCTTTCTTTCAGGGAAGCAGATTTAAAGTAAGATATGATGGTGTGATACATTATCTTGAAATTCCTCGTGTAAGGGAATATGATGCTGGCCAAATAAGAGTTTTAGCCAAAAACCAACAAGGTGAAGCTGAATGTATTACTACACTTAAAGTAATTCCAAAGGAGGACTGGCGTTCACATTTGCGACATGCTCCTAAAGGTAATTGTCTTGTTTCATCTTTATCCAATACTATTTCTACACCTTGTGTGTTTTTCATTATAAGGGAAAGTAAAATATCATTTATGTTATAAATCTCATTTGCTTAAAAAAATGCTTTTCATTTAAAAAAAATTTGATTTGATTATAAGAAATTTCTTTTAATGACTATTTTCTGCTCGTGATCTATTGAAACTGACTACAGTTCTTAGTATACAACTTTGATGACTTGTTTTTTATGTTATGTATGTCAAACATTGCTAGCATAGGCTCACAATAACTATTATTTACAAAATTAACAATGCTAACCTGAATTTCTTTCTTTCATCATTTGTGTATACTACCTTAATTTATCATGTTATCAATTTATATGAAGTGACTAAACAGATGGTTGCAAATATAGAAATATAAAATGCAGTTGTTGATGCTCTTTCATGTTATTAATCATTATTATTAATTTAGGAACAAAGATTGTAGTTAAATTAAATATGCAAGTATTAAAGTATAGCATAGGCATGGATATGGTTGTGTAGTTATGAAGTTTGTTTTTCTCAACCATGTGGCTTGGGTTCAGTCCCACTGTGTGACACCTTGGGCATAAGCCTTCTGCTAAAGTCCCAGGCTGACCAAAATCTTGTGATTAGATTTCGTAGAGGGAAACTGAAAGAAGCCCATCGTGTATACATAGCATTTTATCACTGTATCAACCAGACTACGTGATGTTACTATATACTACTGGTTACAGTGTGCTTCCGCACATTGTTGTAGCTTTTAATTGATGACATTCTGCTGGTTAGGAAGGCAGGCCAATATATATATATATATGTGTGTGAGTGTGTGTGTGTGTGTGTGTGTGTGTGTATGTATATAAATGAGCATCACTTCCATACATGTGGTATTCTTTGTTTCCAACCTTCAATGGAAACATATCCAGCCATGGGAAATTATTACCTTACTTAGAAACAGGTGAGAGTTGGTGACAGCAAAGGCATTAAGCCATAAGATATTTATATCAACAAATTCTGTGATACATGCAACTATAGAAGAAGTAGATGTCAAAATGATGATAATAATGATGATGCTGACTGTTGTCTTTTTTTATTATTGTAAATTCTCTTTATATCTATATAAAAGCTATTTTGAGAAATTAATATGTTATTTTATAACTATCTTTTTAGGTGATCTCCAGATTGAACTGGAACGCCGAAAGAGAGTGGAACTTCGCAGTGCTGAACTTAAAATGGCTCAGATGAAGGGTTCATTGGCATCTTTGGAGTTGGGAATGCTCAAGCATGGTATGTAATAGAAATATATTATTCATGTATTTTTTTTTATGTGATCAGCAACTTTTTATGGAATGGCTGTAGCTAAAATAATAAATTATAATTTTTCTGTTGACAAAAATTCAGTTTTGTAAAAATAAGTTTATAATTTAAGAATTCTATTTCAGTATTATAATCTTATTATTTTATCAAAGTTCTGGCAAATAATTACAAACCTCGTAGAATTTAGGTCCTGAAATGGGTAAGGTTGGGGACAGAATTAACTATTGCAAGCTTTAGTGTAGCAATTTAATGGTTCCACCCTCTTCAGCAGCCATTTCATTTTATAGATGTATGAAAACAGCAAAGGCTGTACTTCACAACATCCTTTAAATATTGGCTACATCTATATCTGGTACATACCACCTCCATACCATTTAAGATAAATTCTGGAAATGGAATTTTATTTCTTATTCATATATACATAATTTACATTATTTACATTTGACGGATATTTGTTCTCATCTTATTTGTTGTTAACACGTTTTGGCCGATATACCCTCCAGCCTTCATCAGGTATCTTGGGGAAAGTTCAAACCTGGGTTCTCATTCCTAAGGTATTTTTTGATGTTGTTGTTATTATTATTATTATTATTATTATTATTATTATTATTATTATTATTATTCAGGTCACTGCTTGGAATTGAACTCAGAATCTTGGGGCTAGTAGCCATGCTCTTAATCACTATGCCATATACCCCACGATTCTGAGCATGATTCCAAGCAGTGACCTAAATAATAATAATAATAATAATAACAACAACATCGAAAAATACCTTAGGAATAAGAACCCAGGTTCGAAATTTCCCAAGACACCTGATGAAGGTTGGAAGGTATATCAGCTGAAATGTGTTAACAACAATGATGGGGACAAATATCCATCAAATGTAAATAATGTAAATAACGTGCATAATTCCTCATCTCTTAAATATAGGACTGTATTATACATAATTTAATAAAGATGTAACTTAACGCTGATAAAGCTTAGTACGATTTATACACAAGTATATATAGTATATCAGAATTATTTTATACTTGATTTTAACTGAAAAAACTGGAGTTTTACTTATACTCAGTGCAAAGCTAAAACTATGCAGAGAAAAATTTTGTACCAAGATTTAACACTAAATATAGGCTAATGACTTGTAGGTACACAGTATTTCATTATACTTTATAGTATATTATGATTGCATAATTAAATATAGCGTACCATTCATACATGAGTGCAACTTATATATGAGTAAATACAGTTATTTAGTTTCATCATATGATTTTTCCTCAATCTATAACTCAAAAATGACAGTTTATCATTTTTACTGAATTTACAGAATCTTTTAATTAACATTCTGTTTCCATACAAAAAATCATTTCATTAATTTAATATTTGTTCAATATTTGATAAAACAGAGACCACTTTCCGAAGAGATACAACTGATGCTAACTTACAAAAGCTTCTTGCTGAAGATGCATTGAGACAGAAACTTATAGATGAACAATATGAGAGGATACAAAAGACATCCACTGAAACAATAACATTTAAACAACCAGTCAAACAAGAGCCTCCTGTGTTTGGTATTCCACTTTGCCCAGTCAAAGTTCTGGAGGGTACTTCTGTAACGTAAGTAGAAAATTAAAAGAGCAAATCTATGTTTTTACTATTTTTGAGCTGGCAGAATTGTTAGCATATCAGACAAAATGCTTAGTAATATTTCTTCTGGCTATACATCCTGAGTTCAAATTTCACCAAGGCTGACTTAGCCTTTTATCCTTTTGGGGTTGATGAAATCAGTACTGGGTCAAGTACTGGGTTTTATGTAAATGACTTGCCCCTCCCACCAAATTTTCTACTTTGTACCCAAAGTAGAAAAGATTATTTTTAGTGGAACAAATCAACCTCTGCACTTATTTTCTTAAGCTGAAACTTATTCTATTGGTCTGTTTTACTGAACTTATGAGAATGTAAACAAACCTATACCAGTCATCAAACAGTTGTGAAGGCAAACACATAAATATACAACAGACTTCCAAAGAGTTTCTGTTTACCAAATCACTCACAAGGCATTGGTAGAAGACACTTGCCCAAGACACTTTCTTTCTCATTGCTGCAGTCCACTTAACTGGCAAAAATGAGTTGTACCTGTAGTTCAGAGGTCCAGCCTTGCATTCGATGTTAAGGTATGCATATCTATGAAGTATTCAGCCACTTGCATGTTCCTTTCACAAGCAGGTTGATACGCTGATCAGATCATCTGCAGCACTCATTGTCATAACTGACAGAGATCCAGGAGTTATTAAGTGATAATTTTAGTGATCAATAACATTGATTAAATCATAATTTTTTTTATTTAAAAAATGTGTTTTTATAGAAACTGTAAAAATCCTTATGAATCTTGAATTTAAATTTCAATTCATATTTTCTCATATTACAGACTCAAAGTGCACTTCACCAGTAATCCACCTCCTATTATTACCTGGTACAGAGATAGCATTGAAATTCACAATTCATGGGATTTCCAGGTGAGTACAATGATTAATTTTATTATCATTAGAGAAATCTCTTACTTTTTATGTTATTGAGTTTTTTAATTAATTGTATGAAATTGATTATTATTAAATTTTTTAAAATATTTTTTCTTTTATTCATATTATGAATTACTGGATAATTTATCATTTTATCCAATTTTTAATTTGCCCAGATTCGAGTTACTGAGACTTGCAGTACTTTACATATTTCTGAAGTATTCCCAGAAGACTCAGGAATGTACACAGTTAAAGCCTATAATAAATATGGCATGACACAATGCAAAGCAAAGATGACTGTTATGGGTGAGTATAGTATTTCTACTACTTGCAATAAAATAACTAATAATGTATAAGGAAACAACATATGTATGTATTTATTTTCTAATAATGTATATCAAATTGCCAGTGTTTGTAGAAGTGACTTTCACAAACCAGTAACCCTACGATGGTAGCATTTTAGGGTATTCTGGTCCAACTGAAGTTAAAGAACTATTTTTTTCTATATAAACAAAAAATTATGATTCATATATTAAGTAGGTGGATAAGCAATTTGAATCTAAAATGAAGTGAAATAAAACATGATTTGTTATACACATTAAATGTGATGGGATTAAAATTGCAGACATTGATAGGGAGTGCTGGAAATGAACATAGAATGGGCTTGCCAGAAAATGGGTAAGGTGGGCAATAATTTGGTAAATTTACATTCTAGAAACAAAAAAATTAGACAGATTATGAAATAACAGTTTAACAAACTGAGTCCTGTTAAAAATATCATTGTTAATAACAAAAAGGAAATACGTATGTAATTGCTAGAAGTATATTGTAAATTTTCAATATTTATCGTAGTTAATTCTGAAAATGTTTTGACAATTTAAAGTAGAATATTACAAATACTGAAATAAATATAGATTATGTTAATTTCAAATCAAATATTATTTTGGTTCAACAGAAGAAGAAGAAGCTGCAAAAGAAACTTCTCCTGAATTTCGTAACTTACTTCGTGATACCAAAGTTGTTGTTGGAGAACCTGCAACCTTTGACTGTGAAGTTATTGGGAAACCTAAACCCAAAGTTCACTGGCAAAAGGTATGCTTACTTTCATTTAAATAATTTTTTTATGTAATATATGTAATATTGCTGGAGTTGGTGTCAATTGTAACTTTTTGCATTCTTTTCTCTAGGATGGCAAAAATATGCCTGAAAGTCCACGGTGGAAATTCATTCATGAAGAAAACCACTACACTCTCCTTATTTTTGAAGTTCAGCCTGAAGATGCTGGAACTTATGCTTGTGTTAGCATTAACACAAATGGAAAGTCAACATGTACTGCTAAACTGATTGTTGATGGTATGTAAACATTTTTTGTTACAAGGATATTAACAATAACAGGTTTATTCTATGCAGTATTGTTTGCTCATCATCGAGATAACATGATTAAAAACTTTTAAACATTCAACATAAGGTTAATGCCAGTTGTGCTCATCTATATTCATAGCAATTCATTTTGGGAATTGAAGATAAATATTTCTCCAGATGATCCTTATGAATATGAGTTATTATAGAAAAAATGTAAGTTAAATACAAATGAGAAAAGAATGCTTTTAATGTGATCAAAAATAAAACAAAAGACATGCAAAATAGGAAGAAAAATTAGTATTTAGTCAGTATTTGTAATAAAATACATTTTGTTATGAATAGGAAATTTAAAAGAAAAGTTAAGCTGCAGATTTACAATTTGATCAAAATTTAAAGATAATATTTGCTGAGAGTTTTGGTGACATAAAAGCTGCACAGGCATCTCAGATGCACCCCAAATCAAGTTGTGCATATTCAGATGGAAAGGTTTTTTGTGCATCAAAGCGTGTAATGTTGGCCCATCTTCACAATGGGATCCAGGGTGATTTTTTGTTAGATTTTTCTATGTATATATATGGAACATTAGTTTTGTTAGTCTGTTTATAAAAAATAGAATGTAAAAATGAAAAATGAAATGAAATGAAGGTGAGATCGTTAATTTATTTCTCTTTTTTTTTGTAGAACCAGATGTTACCAAAGAATCACATGCACATCTGAAGTTGGCCAAACAAGTAAAACAAGTAAAAGCTACTCCACCAGCTATTATCAAAAAGCCAGAAAATAAAACTGTTCCAGAGAGTGAAAGTGTTAGTTTCTCATGCAAAATCACCGCTAATCCACGTAAGTGTTTTTAAAAATTATATCTAACATATTTCCAAACATTTATTTATATTATACAACATAAAAAATGTTTAAAATCAGTTATTTACTCTAATATTTAATTTTCTAAACTCTTTTATATGTAAATTATTTTATTCTAAGTTATTTCTGAATTATTTTAAAATTTTAAGCAATGTTATTTTCTTCTGCCAATAAATGACAAATCTGAGGCATTTGCTTAACAATTCTTTTAACTTCGTTTTATCAAGTATAGTAAAGGCAATATTTTGCTGGTGAGTTCAGAAAAAGATTAAAACATGCCCAAAGTTATTGACCATAATTGAAGTACCATGTTTAGTAGTTTATTACATAAATGCATTGGCATTGTATTGTTTGTATTAGCTGTTATATGTTTTCTATTAGCATAGAAAACATATAACAGCTAATACAAAGAATACAATGCCAATAAAAGGATTAAAGTTCATTATCTATAATCTATCCAATTAGTCATTGAAACATCCTAGATATTCTTTTTTAAGTATGACACTTATTAAAATCTCCAATACCAATAATAAAATATTTCATTTTTTTAACATACATTGTTTGCATATTTAACATTTTAGCTCCGGTCGTAACATGGTACTGTAATAATCACCTTGTGAAACCTTCAAAATATTTCAACATGGTTTCTACTCCTGATGGTGTCCATACTCTAACTCTGTTGGAAGCATTTCCCGAAGACAGAGGTCAATACAGATGTGTGGCACGAAATGTTGCTGGAGAAATTTCCTCTGTTTGTTATCTCAATGTTATTGGTGAGTTATTTTCAACTTATATTAATGCATATTTTTGTTTCAGCATGATAGTGTTAAAATGTGTGTGTGTATAAATATGAATTATGTAAATTATTTTGAGTCAAATTATTTACATAATTAATATTTACATAAGTTTTCATGCATGTGTGCTTGATACAGATTTTCTTAATTATCCCTTAGCATATTATTCATAATCGACAAAAATTATTTAATTTGATAAAATAAGAAAAAGGCAAACAGTTGTTATGGGGCAGCTGCTAATAAATTTTATTTAGTATTTAATGCAATTATAATATTTTAATGTGAGTCATCTTATTCTTAAGTTTACCTATGTTATTCTTAAAAAATATATTTCTAAAAGAAGAGAATTTTCCTATTTAAATATAAGTAAATATAAAATGAATTAATTTAATGCTTGTTTTTTATTTAGGTCTTGAAAGTGAAACAGAACCAGAGACTCCTGAAGTTCCAGTTTCACCACCCAGTTTTATTAAACCAATTTCTAACATTGTTATCGAAGAAGGTTATCCAACATACTTTGAAGCAGTATTTACAGGAGAACCTGATCCAGAAATTACTTGGCTTCGCAATGGTAAAAAGATTAAGAACACCAGAGACTTTAAGGTAATAAAAGTTACATTAAAGGATGGGAGAATCTCATCTGAAAATTAAAAAAAAATCTTTTTTGCTATTGCCACAAAGCATGTGTATAAACTAATATACCACATATCAGGAACAGAAGAATAAATATTTGAACTATTAAAAGAGTTTGTTGCATTGTAAATGAATATATATAGTTTAACCTTTTTGTCACCAGCCTGGCTCTGGCTCTTTAGTATAAATGTCTTGCTTTCATAAGTTTTGAATTCAAATCTTCCACCAAATCTTAGTTAAAATTTATGTTCCTAACACTAGCTTAATGATAAAGCTAATTTACTAAATTTTTTGTTATAGTTAAAATAATTGAAAGAAACACAGAGCATCTCAAAATAAATACAGTATGGCCTATTTCATTTCTTCATCATTTGAAGAGTCACATCTCATTTCTCAGTGAACATGTTTTTATATTATTATAATCTTTTTCCTTTTTAGATTGAGAGAGTTGGTCAGACAACATTACTTACTATCAGGGAAGCATTTCCTGAAGATAGTGGTCTTATCACTTGTCGTGCACGGAACAGTGCTGGTGTTGCTGAATGTTCTGCTGAATTCTACGTTCAAGGTATGTACAATATCTTCCATTCATTTTGCAATAACTTTATAAGAAACAGAGCATGAAGTATTCATTGTATAATGTTATATTTTTGGATTAAAATTTTAACTGCATGGGAAATTTGCATTATTTTTGAATTTTTAAAAATATATGCTTTTATGTATTTTTGCACTATAAATATTATACCATAAATTATATAAACCATAATATATATATATATATATATATATTACGGAGATGTACTTGCATAGCGAGTGACTTGATCTGAGATCGTGTGCTGGAATGAAAACAATTGCAGTGTGGAAGGTGTTTATAAGCCATTTAAGAAACACACAAAAACCGTTAGATTCACTTCAACACTTAAATTTAATTTGTCAAAATATTTTCGTCACTTTGAGACCGCAACCTGTTCACTGACAAAACTTCGTGTTGCAGCACAAAGTTTTGTCAGTGAACAGGTCGCAGTCTCAAAGCGACAAAAATATTTTGACAAATTAAATTTAAATGTTGAAGTGAATCTAACGGTTTTTGTGTGTTTCTTAAATGGCTTATAAACACCATCCATGCTGCAATTGTTATATATATATATATATATATATATATATATATATAGCATTGTTTTTTTTCAATTCTGATTTAGTAATGGTGTTTAGTATTATATTTATATTATTACATTGATCCTTGATGTTTTCACACTTTATATACTTGTATGGTCTTGAGAAATGCAAAAAGCTGTCACTGAATTTTTTTAATGGTGTAAAACAAATTAAAAAATATTAATATTTTTTCAAATTTTTTTAACATTTTTATATTATTAATTTTATACAATATATATTGATATAATAATTGCGTGTGTAACAAATTTTGCGAGATTTATAAACTGCTTGGCCATTTTATTTTTTATGAATTGGTTTGGTTGTAATCTGAATAAATCCAAGGAAAAATTTTATATTTACTTTTTAATGCATGATTTTTATTCAATGTTTATATATTGAAATAAATAAAAAATTACCATTACTTATTAATTTTAGAAAAGTTGCATGTAATATTTCATAAGTCTTGATTTAGCTCTTCTCTTTGAATACACCACTAAACTGTTTGATTATCACTGCTATATACTAAGAATTCCATATGCATGTATCATCTAATAATGTAAGTATTATATTTATATAATTTTAAAAATTTAAATATTGATTTATTTCAGTATGCTAAAAGAATTTATACTTTATTTATTTTAAAACTGCTTTGCAATCATTTTCAATAGAAAATATTTTGCATGTTGAAATATTTAGCATGAGAGTGAGCTCTTGATATATATTACAGTCAGATCATGATGTGTGATTGTATAAAACATGATTAATATAAATTGAGTCAAATTTTTCTTATGCGAGAATGCATGTTTACTTTCTAAATTTAAACTGTTGGTTTACACTTTTAATATTTTGGTATCAATAATTAAAACTTAATTAGTATGTTTATCACAAGCTTTAAAACTTAATTTTGATGCAAAATTTCTTAAAGTGATATATTTTATTCTACCTGGTACAGCCTTCTGGCTTGCCAGTCCTCATTCAAACCGTCCAACCCATGCCAGCATGGAAAGCGGACGTATGGTGATGATGATGATGATGGTGATATAGCTTGAGGTTGTGCATTGGTTGAATTCTTAGAGACTTGCAGTATTTATTTCTGCTCTCTGCATTCTGAATTTAGATCTTGGCGATATTGACTTTGACTTTCATCCCTTTTAGGGTTTGATAAATAGAGCCTATCCAGGTTAGTGGACTAGTAGAATGGTTAGATCATTGGATGAGATATTGTGTGGTGTTTGTTCTGGCTCTTTGGATTCTGATATCATTATCTGCGATAACAATAGTAACAAACTGCATTGGCCTTTGGCTTGATTAAAATCAGTTATGTGGAGAGGTAGAGATTTGCATGCATAGCAATTGCTTGTCTTTCCATAAAGAAAACCTTGCATCATTGAGAAGAGTTTTCCAAGTGAAACACCATTCTATCTTGAGACGTATAGATTGCACTGATGAGGAGGGGACATTTTCTTCATCAGCTGTTGACTGGTGATCATAATAGTATCATTTCCTCCAGCAATGCCAAGCAATATTAATGCTACTGGAGAACATCTTGGTTCTCTTGTACCACATCTTAGCATGCTTTGGTTAGGTTATCTCTTTTACACTCATATGGTCACTCTACAAAACTGAGGTGCAACCATGCCAACAAACAACAACAATATTGCTTTACTACAAGCTAAGGATTGTTCTTCACTCACATCTTTGAGTTTACTTTCACATTCATCAGCAATAGACATGATGAATCTCAGCAGTATGCTAATCACTTTGTTCTTCCTAAATCTTAGCTAGCAAAATAAGACAGTGAAGTATTTGAAAAAAAACATCTAATATAACTGTAATTACACAACTTTTCTTAACTGCTTACATAAAGCAAAGGAGCAAGTTGTCATAAATAAACAAATTCTCTTGTTCTTTTAACTGAAATTTGTTGTCATGAATTTATTTACAGAGGAACAAGAGCTACCAGAAGACAAAGTTTCTCGTGCAGGAATGAAATTAGTTCAACCAAAAATACCTGTATTTAAGAGATCTCTTTCTCAAACCTACAAAGTGAAACGAGGACAAATTGCAAGGTACAGTTCTATATAAGTTTATACTGGCATCACTTTTTCATCAACTTATTCATAACTTATGATCATTTTGGTGTGTAGTAATTGATTTGCTAATATATAATATAGATTATATATTAACAAATGTAATTATATATTGGGATGAAATAGTATTTAGTTATATTTGTTAATATATAATCTAAATTATTTACAAGATACCGTTACTATTATTATTCACTTGGAATTTTATTATTGTTTTATTTTGAGTATCAGTTACTGTTATTTATGCTTTTTTTGTTGCTCCGTAGTATGTGATGTGGTGTGAAATGCATAAAAAAGCTTAAACTATAATTTTTTAAATAATTTCAGACTTGAAGCTCAGGTTGAGGCTTATCCACCACCACTGGTGAAATGGTATGTCAATGGTGTTGAAATTCTACCATCAGATCATTACCAGATGTTCCAAGAAGGAGATACTGTTGTCTTGATCATCATTCATGTTGATGAAGAGGATATTGGAGAGTATGTCCTGAGAGTTGGAAACGAGCTTGGTGAAATTACATGCAGGACAACCATTACTTTTGATGGTTAGTATTTGTTTTACTTCAGTAATAATGTCATTAAAATTAGTGGCAAGTATCTGCAGTAAAAGATATTAGATTGTATTGGTAGCAAGAATCACTTGCCTTCATATCATGATGTCTACAACAGTCTTGAAATTTCTGTCCATAGAAGAGGGAAACCTGGAGTGACAGTTTTTATACAGGAAGTGCTAGAAGAGTAAAAACAATTGATAACTAATAGTTGGTCTAACATTTTGTAAGCCAGAGAGCTTAAGAGACTATGGAAAACTAAGACAACAGTTATTCCTGTGGGAATTTGTGCACTTGATATAACATCCAAAATGGTACCTAAAAAACTGAATGAAATTGAAATTGCAGCTCACATTATCAACCAGCCTATATTCTGCAAGAATCTTAAGAAAGATTCTTGAGATTAGAGAAGAACAGTCATTATTCCTGCTAATTAAATTAGCATGTACTAACTTGATAATAATAATAATAATGATAATAATGATTACTTTTAAAGCAAACTTCTAATTTTCTTATGTTTTCACAGACATTCTCTTGAACAATGTTTTATGCAAAACCAAAAATATGGCACCCTAGTCATAGCACCTGCTTGAACTTCTAACTTGTTGTCTCTTGAGGTCTCTGGGTGAGACTTGGAGTCAACTTGTACAAATACAAAGTGAAAACATGATAATAATAATAATGATAATAATAATAATAAAAATAAAATATGGAATATTTTCAAACTTATAATATATGTTACAGAATAAAACAAAAAAAAGTATACAACTAACAATAAGTATTTTCAACCCTATAAATACTGTTCAATTTTTTTTTTGTTTTCATCATCATCATCATCATCATCATCATTTAGCGTCCGTTTTCCATGCTAGCATGGGTTGGATGGTTCAACTGGAGTCTGTGAAGCCGGAAGGCTGCATCAGGCCCAGTCAGATCTGGCAGTGTTTCTACGGCTGGATGCCCTTCCTAACGCCAACCACTCTGTGAGTGTAGTGGGTGCTTTTTATGTGCCACCCACACAGGTACCAGACGGAGCTGGCAAACGGCCACGAATAGATGGTGCTTTTACGTGCCACCGGCACGGGGGCCAGGCGAGTCTGGCAACGGACACGAACGGATGGTGCTTTTACGTGCCACCGGCAGTTTTATATTTATAAATTTCTAATTCTATTCTATAAATACTACAATGCTATAAGTTGCAGGGGAACATGATTTAAAATTCCTAACATGTAAGAATTCAGAATAGTCTGTTTGTTAGGAACAAGAATCTTCAGAAAGGTGCAGGATATGATTGCTATCCAGCAGAATGAACTGGCATAACACCTAAGACTGAGAGATAAAAACAACTAATAATAATAATAATAATAATAATAATAATAATAATAATAATAATAATAATAATAAAAAAAAAATAATAATAATAATAATAAAATTCATTGCCCTGATGCAATACCAGACAGTGGCTCTCATGGCTCCTGATCTTAACTGATTGGAAGTGATATCATGTACATTGTTTTGTCTTGGTATAAAAGATGGACTACAGCAAATATTCTGCTCAATACTACAGATTTGCTTGTCAGTTGTTTGACCTTAACCAGTTGAGCATGTTCCTTAGTGGCTGAAGATATGTGCATCTCTGATCACAAGCAGAAGTAGTGGAGGAGCATCATAGCCATGTGTTGAGAGGAATTCTTTGGGGTTTGGATAATTCACCTTTGGAAGCATGGGAATTTTGTTCAACATCCTTAAACAACCCTTATTCAAGGACATCTTGAGCTGGATGGGCTACTCAACTTGAAGAAAATTCTAACTAGGCCCCACCTGCAATGTCATGTGCTGTTTATCTTGATATGAGGTCACCATGTCGCACACATTTGGTTGTGATGCATGTGCTTGGTGTACCCTTATCAGATGGGTAGTCATGATGGGTATACTGGGCTTCATATATTTTACCCCAGTGTCACTTTGATGGCATGCACTGCTATCTCACCCATAATCACACACACACACACACACACACACACACACATATATACATAACATATTACATCTGTTTCTCCATGTTTGTATAGATTAAATGAGTTTTCTTCTGTTTAATGTTTTGCCACAGAACTTAGTCTTTTTCTTGAGGCCTACCACTTCTTCCTACATCTTCTTTGAAATAGCTGTTGGTATATTATTTTAGTTGCACTCAATTAAAACTTTGCAACAAAGAATCTAACAAATTGCAACTGTTCTTATTTTTTTCAGAAAAACAAAAGGTTGTGCAAATACCAGATAAACCTGATTCCGTTACTATTAAAATGATTGAGAAAGAAGAAAAGACTATTACAACTGAAATCAGGGAAATAAGGCCTATTTTTGTTGAGCCTATTCAACCTGAGGTGTTCGTCCGAGAAAGAGGAATTGCAAGGTAAAGTTTCACTAAAACCTTTACTGTTGTTTTAAATAATAATATTATACTGGTCTAAAGGCAGGGAACTGACAGAAACATTAGTAGGCCAGGTGAAATGATTAGCAGTATTTCATCTGCCTTTACATTCTGAGTTCAAATTCTGCTGAGGTTGACTTTGCTTTTCATCCTTTCGGGGTTGATAAATTAAGTACCAGTTGCATACTGAGGTTGATCTAATTGACTGGTCTAGTCTGCAACTTAATTCCTTATAAAAGTCTACAGTTTGACCATATAAGCAGATATTTCATCTTTATCTTAAACACATTGCATTTCCTGAAGGCCAGTTAGAGTAAGGGAGATAATCATTTCTACATAGTATTTGGAGGGATTAGAAGACCCATACAATATATGTATAGTTAATTTTTTTTAACTTACTCATTATGAAGGTAATAAAATTTCTAGTCTTAGGTAATTATGTATAGCACCATTTAATTTCTATTAGAAATTGTCAACTTTAAAAAAAATGAGATAAATAAATAAAACAAATTATTTCCTCTTAAATGGTTTGCTTATTTTAACTGAAAGCATCATAGACTCATGTCTATCTGAACATAATTTTTATTTGTTTTCTTATTTTCTAATAACCCTCTTTACGTTTGCTTTTAAATTAAAATGTGAAGCTACTGTCTAAATTAGATGTTAACTATTAGAAGGCTCTGATTTCATGTTATGTTTATTTATAATAATTATAAACTGTAAGCCATTGATGTTTAGACTCAACAGGAAAAATATTCAAATCTAGTTTCTCTTATTTTGTAAAATCATAATATAATATTTTATTATCATAGATAGATTTATATTCCATGTTAATACTTATACTAAGCTTTTCATGAATTGGCCTCAGTTCTTTCCAATTATGTGTTTGTGTGTGTAGGTATTGGTGTGTATATATATATATATATATATATATACACATATATATGTATAGATAGATGGATAGACATAGATATATGTTTATATTTATATAAATGTATATGTTTTCATTATTTTATCTTACAGACTTGAATGTTCAGTAGATGCTCATCCTCCTCCTTTGATTACTTGGTATATCAATGGAATGGAAATCAAGCCTTCTCCACATTATGAAATCTTTTACGAATCTGGTAAAAGTTTGCTGATCATTATTGATGTTGGACCAGAAGATACTGGTGAATATACATGCAGAGCAGTTTCAGAATTAGGTGAAGCTGTGTGCAGTACTACCTTATATGTTCAAGGTAATATTTCTCTTTTCATATCATCAATGGTTTTATTTGTACATTTTACATTCCTTTTTGAATGGTAGCATGGGTTTTAGTGGAATACATATAACTGTTTCCATAGATCGATGACCATTGTGTCATTAACCCTTAACTGGTTTCAAGTAAGGGAATTTTCATGCCAATCATCTTTGAAAGCACAGAGCTTCTGGATGATTTGTTGACTGGGATTGTTGTTAAAAACACCAATACCTAATTCCCTAAAGTGGGACTAAACTTGAAACCATTTGGTTGCAAATCAAATTTCTGGCAGTCATGCTTGTACTTGTCAACACTTTTTTAATATTCAACTGTAGCATAGCATGATCTGTGGTAGCCACAGTGGTTATGCTCTTCTTTAAATGTAACATACCTTCAATGTATGTTTGGCCTCCTCCATCCAAAGTGGCTACTCTGTGTAGTCCACATACCCCACACATCTCATGCTAAACCATTGACAGTTACTATTAAAAATCTGACTTTACCATTCTAAATAAAACATTGGAAAGTGATATACTTTTATACTTGAATAAATATTCAAAATGCCTTATTTAATGCAATCATTACCAATTATATAAAAATAAAAGAAAAATGTTTAGCTATAACTAATGTTATGTTGCTTATCTTACAGAACCTGCTGCAGAAATGTCACCACCTCCTGAAACTGAAGAGGAACCTCCTGTAGAGGACTTTATGCCACCAAACTTTGTCAAAGACTTAGAAACAATGGATGTGGTCGATGGCCAAGAAATAAAAATGATATGCAAAGTTGTTGGAAAGCCTATTCCTCATGTTTCTTGGTTCCACAATGGAACTAATATTGATAACAATGATGAATACGTCATTTCATACAACCCAGAGACAGGAGATATTTGTCTCCATATTGTGGAAGCTCTTCCAGAAGATCGAGGAGATTATGTTTGCATGGCTATCAATCAATATGGACAAGCAGCTACATCTGCTCGACTGACAGTTCATGAACCAAAGAAAGAAGAAGTCATTGTTCCTATTCAGAAGAAAGATCAGAAAGCCAAACCAGCTGCTATTCCTCCTGAATTTGTGGAACCTTTGCAACCACAAACTGTTCAAGATGGTTCTCAGGTTGTATTGACTTGCAGAATGAATGCTTATCCTGAACCCAAAATCACTTGGTATAAAGACTCAATTGAGATTGTACCAAATAATGATTTCCAGATAACATTTGAAATCGAAACTGGTAGATGTAAGTTGATTATTACTGAAGTCTATCCAGAAGATGCAGGAGAATATACTTGCCATGCCAGAAACATTTATGGAGAATCTGTTACTTCCACAACTGTTATTGTTGAAAGTGAGTAATATAGTTATTATAGTTTCATAGGATACATTTTAAATTCTTACCTTCATTTAATGTTAATTTGATCATATTAGGATGATATCAATAATGCTAAAAGAATAAGACTATTTTCATGAAATAAGAACTGAGTTAAATTTAGTTGATAATTTCAGTAGATTTTTTTCATTATGTTGTGTATAAATATTCTTAATGTATGTACACACCTAGTAAAGCAACAGCATTAATGTTTTGTCTCAGAGAATCATCTCTGAAGGAGAAGTTTCTCTGAGGCAAAATATTACAACTAGCACCTTTCCACAGTTGTATATATATGTTATGAACATTATACATGTCATTATTTTAATTTATACTGTTTCTAGTGCATCTATTAATTTGATAAATTTTTAAACCTAAAATTCAACAAACAAAAATAGAAATATTTCATAAAATGAATTAATTTAAAAGAATTTTAGAAATTGATAGTTAATATCATTTTATGAATTTTCATTTTGGTACAAGGCCACAAATTTGAAGGGAAGTTGTATAGTTTTAATCACATGTAGTGTAAGGTCTATTAATTTGCGATGTTTAGAAATTTGTTGACAATATACTATTATAATTTTTCTCAGTGGTACAAGGCCAGAAATTTAAAGAAGAATTATATAGTTTTTAGTCACCTGTGTTTGATTAGTATCCTGTTATATCAACTCGAGAAAAACAACAAGTTAAGTTTACCCCAACCAAATTTAAATCCAGAAATTGAGACCAAACTAATTTCTGGAAGATGTTTATATCATAACAGTTACTGCGACCAACAACATTTTCACTATAAATGAATCCTAGTGACTTTAGTATTAAGTAAATAACAAGATGGGTCAATTAGCAGAAATGGTTGAGCAATAGATTAAATAATTTGTCTGTATTTAAGTTCATAATCTATGATTTGATTTCAAATCTTGTAAGGGTTGACTACCTTCAGTACATCTGAGATTGTTAAGTACTAGACTTACTTGGTTTGATTTAACCGAATCCTCCCCTATCCCATAAGTTAGCAGCCTTATCACAGTGAAATAAATTGATATTAAATTAATAATGCATTTTAAAAAATTAGATGAAATAATCCCAGATAAATTACCGTACTCTTCACTTAGTATCTTTGTTCAGTCAGTCTTCGAATAAACTGATCAAGTAAACATTTGCATTTAATTTACTTTATACACAAATATGCAAAAACCAGCCTGTTTACATTTTACCTTTAAATATTTTTCAGCTTCAATCACAACAACTGAGACCACAACAAAATCTGTGACAACCATTCCTCTTGATGAAAGCATCAAATTAGTTGATGAACGTTACATTACTTCTGTTCAGATGTCACCTCATTATATTGAACCAACTGAGGTTTATCATGGAAAACCTGTCAGGTAATTATCCTAAATTATACATAGAAAATGTTCATCATTTTATTCTAATTTTGTTTATTAGAATTGTGAATTGGAAAAGTTTCCATAAATAATAATAATAAGGAACCATTTTTTCTGAAGTAATTGTAAAATGAAAGTTGTTTAGAAATGTTGAAGTCATCATCATAATCATCATTGGTCAGATGAGACTACATTTGGGCAGAGTTTTCTATGGCTGGATGTCCTTCCTGGTTCCAATCCTCACCTGTTTCTAAACAAGATAATAGTTTTCTAGTTTACTGAAAAATAAACAGACTGGATACATTTTCATGACTAACTGGAAAAAAACAGCACTATTTGCATCCGTCTTTTGCTTAAAAAGATCATACATATATATTAAATTTCTGAGCAAATATATAGCTGAGTTAATAGAAATACATTAAAATGATGATGATGAGGTAGATTAAGATTAGACTTCTATAGGCTAGGCAGTTGCTTTTTTTTCTTTCTTTATATATCACATATAGTATCATATTATGTGATTGCATCATCCATACTCTCAACAATGCGCCCTTAACCCTTTCGATACCAAACCGCCCAAAAAAAATTTTGATTAATGTGACCAAACCGCTCAAAGCCGCCCGAATTTACCTATTCATATTTAAATGAGTATATCAGAGCAAATCTCTTTAGTACATTCGTGAAAACACGTATTATACTACAGTTTTGTACAAAAATCGAAGTGTAATTTTAATTCCGTGAATTTTGGGAGATTTTTTTCTGAAATTTGTTCCTATTGTGTTTTCAAAATTTGTAATTCTGACAAAAAATGGATACGAATTTCATTATATCAAGCAGCGAGTCAGAATTCGAAGGATTTTCTACTGAAGACCTTGATAAATCTAACTCTATGACTGAAAAAAAAAAGGCATGTGGTATTTGATAATGAATCTGATGTTTCATTTTCCGAAAGTGAAAACAGTGAATCCGAGAGCTCCAACAGCGATAAAGAAAATCAATTGGCACCTGAATGGAGTTAAAATTTAAAACTGTTTCTTTCGGTGATTTTTCTGAAGAAACTGGACCAAGCCACAGACTTTCCCAGAAGAGTAAAGCCTTAGACTATTTCTTTTTACTTTTTCGAATCAGCCTATTTGAAATCATTACGGCGGAAACGAACCGTTACGCTAAATGTAAGCAAATCGAAAGAAAGGATACTTTGTGGTTTCTCACAACCTTAAATGAAATTAAGGCTTATTTTGCCATAAATATTATTATGGGTATCAGAAAGTTACCCAGAATAACAAATTTTGTTGTATACCCAATTGAATATTAGCTAATAACCCATTTTCTACAGCGATGTTTGAACAAAATTTTAATAATTTTATATTTTGTTGAATTTACCTGTATCTACCTGCAATTAAAGTCACTTTGTGACAAAAATTATAGTATAGAATTGGTTGAGAACATTTCATTAAATTATTTTCCAAAATTCACGTTAATATATTGATAAATAAAAAAGTTATAGTTGTTTAATGAAACCAGACTAAATTTATGATTATGTTAGAAATTAATTGAAACACATAAGGGGTGTATTTTGGTCAGAAATATAGTAACGAAAGGGTTAAATATGGTTTCTGATTACAAATATCTTGGATCATACATATCATCATCTGGAAAAGACTTTCTAACTAGAAAGTCTATGGCCTGGTCAGCTTGTAATGACATGCATAAGATCTGGTCATCAAATCTAAGTAGAGACTTCAAACTTGAAATCTTCAAAGCCACAGTCGAACCAATTCTACTATATGGCTCAGAAACCTGGACGTTATCAAAGAAGCTTGAGAGGCGGCTGGATGGAACCTACACTCGCCTCCTTATGAAAGCTCAAAATCTCTCATGGAAGCGCCATCCAACCAAAATGCAAATATATGGGAAACTACCACCTGTGTCATCTCTTGTGAAAGGTAGGAGAGTCCAGTTTGCTGGACATTGTTGTAGAGCTGAAAAAGAAGTCATTTCTACTCTTCTCCTCTGGAAGCCATCTACCCGCAATACCAGAGGGTGCACACTCTCCTACCCTGATGTAATCTCCAGGGATACAGGCATCCAGCAACAGGACCTCCGTAATGCCATGATGGACCGTGAAGTCTGGCGTAGCATGGTAAATTCCATCGTCTCAACCACGGTCGAACAATGATGATGATGATCATATATGTCTATATTTATATTTAATATATAGAAATGTATTCTTTGAAAAGTCTCAATTTAATAAATATGTAGATATTTAAAATTTTATTTCATTGTAGATTTAATTCTATTTATAGAGCTAAGTTTTATTTATAGAACTAAGCATTATAGAGCTAATCTTTTTACAAATTTTGTTAATAAAGTAACTATCTTTGTCTTTTTATACACTTTTAAATCTATTTTATTTAATTTCAACATGATTCTTTCTATTTTTATTTCAGACTAATATGCCAGTTGACTGGAGAACCCAATGTCTCCTGGTATATCAATGAGGTTGAAGTTCGACCAACACCTAACAGGAAAATGTTTATTGAACATAATACATCAATATTATTGATTGTAAATGCAACATATGAAGATACTGGCGAATACATTTGCCGTATGGAAAATAAAGAGGGTGTATCAATAAGTAGAGCATCTATCAATGTGATGAAACGTAAGTATGATGTATTTTTTTAGCACATAAAGTTAAAAGTTGCAAATGTTTGGGATTAAATCTTTAAATTCTACTGGTTCTCTGATAAATTTAATAATAACATAATAGTTCCCAGTTGCAGCATTTTAGAATTGACATCATATAAAATCCCTTTGCTTTGTAAGTATAGTTTATAATTATAATTGCAGTATATGATGTTATATGAGTTAATTATGAAGTATAATAATAGAGTAGCTGTATACTGTCAACTTAATGTGACAGTCCCATGAAGGGAATCATACTACTACTATTTAGCCCTAGGAAGCAGCAACACTTCCTGTCGGCCTTGACACCAGACTGATGATGAGCAAAGACTCAGAAACTAGTCTCTGGATGCAGTCTTAGCTGGGTGGGGGTGCTTATCTCTCCCTTGCAAACATAAGGACACAGGAAATGTGTCAAGGCTGACAGAAACTATTGCTGCTTCCTAGGGCTAAATAGCAGAAGTATGATTCCCTTCATGGGACTGTCACATTAAATTGACAGTATACAACTACTACATCGTACTACTACTGCATAAATCTCTCTGAGATATTTAGAAATGTATTATTTCTATAATAATAGAGTAATATTTACACAGGAAACCATAAAAGTTAGGAAAATATTCTGATTAAAGTACACCTTTTTAAATAAGATTTTACTGAGTTTCAATTTATATGTATTTAATTTAGAAATTGAAGCACCACTTACTGAGCCAGCAGCTCCTGAATTCACAGAATTACTTCAGCCATATACTGTTCATGATGGCGATAGAGCAGAATTTAGAGTGCGTTTCACTGGCCAACCTTTGCCAAAAATAACATGGTTTTATGATGGCAAAGTTATAACATCCACCAATGATATACAAATTACAGTAGATTATGAACGAAAAGAAAGTATTCTCATTATTGTGGAAGTATTCCCTGAAGATGAAGGAGAATATACTTGTTCTGCATCAAATGAGTATGGTGAGACAATAACAACATGCAAACTGACAGTTACATGTAAGTTTTACTTTTTACAAAGGATCTTTATAAAATTGTTTTGGTGTCTTTTTCCATTTATTTTATTTAATATACTAATAAATTTTATTAATTCATTATCATTATTGAATTATTTCATTAGATATAAACCCACTTTTCATTGGATTAGATATGTAGTTGATCCAATTGACTTCCGTATTAACAAGATATATTTTATTGTCATTTGGGATGAAAGGTAGAGGTGATTCTGTTGAGAGCTGAATTTTGAACATAGAGAAAATAGTGAAGCATCTCTTTAGCCTTCAGATTACTCTGCCAAATGTCATGCTTATTTATTCACATAATTTTGTAGTAATAGTGTGTTATCTTGTAGCTTCAAGATTTCAATGATGTGATAGTTTATTTTTAGAATAATGTTGTAAGATAGGTGTGAGAGGTTGGATCCAACTAGTTTGAACATGAAACAGGTCAAATATTAAGGCTGGATAAAGGGCCAGTTTAAATGCAAAAGTGTTAATCTGTTTGCTCAACTATTTCTATTACTTCATAAATATAAAGATAGAATACAAGTAAGTTAAAATTACAAAAAGACAGAAAATATACTTTGAAAATGTTTAGGAAAATGTTTTATATAAATTTTCTTATAATCAAAGGAATATATGATTGAATAGTGAGGGTGTTTCCATAATATTTTGATTTTTAAAATCTTTTAGCTTTTACTTGTTTTAATCACTAGACTGTGGCAATCTTTGAATTTTAATCTGTTTTAGGCTCTCTTGGAATTTTTACTCTTTACAAATGGGAAATAGATAAAGGATACTGAAAAAGCTACTAGATATAAGTGTTTTAATAGCCTGATGTGTATCATTTGTATCCCATTGATTTTGTACTGAATTTATCAACAGAATGAATGGAAGATTTAGATCTTCAAAACTGAATTAAAATAGCTGCTTTGCTTATGTTAGTAAACTTACTGTAAGTGAAATCTCTAATCCATGAGGTTTATGTGAAAAAAATGTCTATGTCAAGAAGATATATAATTAAATGATATATTTTAATTGGATTGACCAAAATTTTTCTTTTAAATTGCAAGAATTGCAATTTATACTAACATACCTCTATTTAAGATAACTTGATAATGACACAATCAGATCAATAAATACATTAAATAACATTCCATTTTTTCATGAATTCTCTTGTGTGAATATTTTCAAATTACTTTCCATCTGTGTTTATATTTACTAATCATTTGTTTCATATTTCTTCATTTGCTAATCATATCCATTTATCTGCGAAAGATAATCACTGTTAGTTTCTTGTGGTGGTCAAACATTAATTTATATACATTTAAATATTTTTGCGTTTTAATTCATTTCAGCTTCATCTGGTAGTGAAGCTATTGAATCTGATGAAACACATAAACAAACCATTATAGTTGATCAGCCGCAAATAGTAGAATTACCCGATGAAACTGTCTATCAAGAACATGTAGACTTTCAATGTGATGATCGAAGAGAATCTGAAACTGATCTATTTTATGATGCACCTGAGGAAGTTACTCAGACAGAGGAAATTAAAACAATATCTACAACAACTTCTTATTTTGAGCAAACTGAAGAAGTTCCAGCTGATGTAAAAGCTACTGAGAAACATACTACTACTTTAACAGTAGATCAAGAAGGAAAACCTACACCTGTGGAGTTACGATTCCAAGTTAGTGAACCTGTGACTGAAACTAGAACTGAAATTCATGAATCAACTCACATAACTTCCGAAGAAATTCCTGCTAAGGATGATGTAGTTATTGAACGTGAAGACATCCATAAAGAAACAATTGAAATACTTCATAAAGAACAACCTGAAAGTGAACCTGTAGTTGTTTCACAGAAAGAAGTACAGCCTGTTCTTCAACCTCAAAGAATTGAAGTTGAAGTTAAGGAGCATGTTATGAAGATGAAGTCACCTGAGGTTCAAGTAGTTCTGCTCCCTGATACAGTTGATGCACCTGTTTCAGAAGCAGTTGAAATACCTGCACAAACTGATGTACCAGTTGTAGAAGCCATTGAAATACCTGCACAAACTGATGTACTAGTTGTAGAAGCAGTTGAAATACCTACACAAACTGATGTACCAGTTGAAGTTATTGAAGTACCTGCACAAACTGATGTACCAGCTGTAGAAGCAGTTGAAATACTTGCAAAAGCTGATGTGCTAGTTGGAGAAGCAGTCGAAATACCTACACAAACTGATGTACCAGCTGTAGAAGCAGTTGAAATACCTGCACCAACTGATGTACCAGTTGAAGTTGTTGAAATACCTACACAAACTGATGTACCAGTTGTAGAAATTGTTGAAATACCTGCTCAAACCGATGCACCAATTGTAGAATCAGTCGAAATACATGCACAAATTGATAAACCAGTAGTTGTAGAAGTAGCTGAAATACCTGCACAAACAGTAGATATGGTTTCAGTTTCTCGCGAAACAATTGTTTTGAAAAAAGAGGAACAGCCAGTAATTGAAGAGGTCATAAAGGAAGAAATAAAAGAGAAAGAGAAACCAGTTGAAAAAGCTGGTAAAGCACCAGTATTTACTTGGAATTTGACATCATTGAAAGTTATGGATGGTGAAGAAGTAAAATTTCTCTGTGAAATCGATGGTCAGCCAATGCCAGAAATAGTGTGGTACCACGAGGAAGTACCTATTTCTGAAAACCAAGATTTCAAATGTACATACAATAAGGAAACTGGAAGTTGTTCTTTACTGATTTCTGAAGTATTCCCACAAGATGCTGGTGAATATAAATGTGAAGCAACCAATGCTCTAGGTACTGCTGTTAGCAGAGCGTATTTGGAAATAGAATGTAAGTGATAATTGTTGCAGGTTTAGAAGCATCATAGATTTAGTTTCTGCCTTCGTTACTTGTCTTGTTCTAATCACTAGAAGCATAATGCATAAAATTGCTAATGAAACTACAACATATTATTATTATGCTTCTGCTATTGACAGCCATGACCATGTTGAGTATTTGCTTGAGTATTTGCCTCGGAAAGTTACATGTTCTTAGTATAAATATTTAGATTTGAAATCTTTTTACTTATTACATTTAAAAGGATTTTCAAAAGTTTCGCATCTCTTATTAGCATCATTTATCATCTGTCATTTATTAACCACAATTATTCGTAAGTGTAAGTAAATAATTGTGTTGCATTCATTTTTACTAACATTTATTTCTTTACAGGCATTTTTATTTCATTATCATTATGTAATTAAAATATTGAAGCTTTCTATGTCTGTGCATGAAATAATGTAAAATAAATTAAATCTCGTGCTTAAAAAATAAATTAAATGGAATGCTCTTGAAAACCCCTCAAACTAAAAGTTTTTCTTAATATTATTACAAGCTTACATTTATTTAGGGATTTAATTTAAATTCAGGTCATAGTCATATTAACAGTTTATAGTTCCTTTGAATGTTGTACTGCTAAGAGTTTTTGGTTCATAAAATCAATGATAGAAAACTGATACTTTTGCATTAGTTTTGCTTGATGCAATGAAAACTAATGAAGAATTGTGTAACTGATCTTGCACAACAAAGAATACAAATAAAGCTTATATGTATATTTAATTTTGTAATCTTAAGCAATCAGATGAGTTATGATAGTGAACAAAAAGAAACTAGTTAACATAGCTCAGTTGTATTTACTTTAAGGTTGGCGTATGCACTCATTCACATTTAATCACTATTTCTCCTTCTAGAGTACTGACTTCAAATATTTCTTTAAATTTTTTTCGGAAGTAGGTGCAAGCTGCAAAGTATTCCATTAATAGTACTCATTACTTACTTCAAATCTTACCTCTCAAATCTACTTAAGTATCCTACTATCCTATCATTTTTCTACTAAATGATAGGATAGTAGGATATCCTATCGGCTAAAATATCATCATGTGTTTTTTTTTACACTTGTTTTCATGTCTTGAGGACATTTATTCTCCTTCTTACTGAAATTATTCTTTACATTAGTCTCCTTCTACTAATGGCTCACTAGAATATTGGTTATTCTTTAAAAACAAAGATATTTTTTAGCCTATAAGTGTCTGGAGGAAATATCTCACTAAAAATAAAAAGCAGGCTTTCACAGATGTACTCTAGCCCTGACCCACTGGTGTACTGTACGCTCTTTCTGATTTTTCACTTGCTACTATAATGGCTTCTGTTCTTTGGAGCTGACTGTGTTAATACCTTTTCTACTCAGATATTCCCAACTCACTCACCTTTCCTCTTTCCATCATCCTTGTTATCATCCCTCCCCATCCTTGTGCTTCCAGGATCTCCCTTAATTACTATGCTCTGTCATTCCTTTCCAAGGTATCAGCTTTCTGGAATTTCTTCCTTGTTCATATCTTTCCCACTGTCCTAGAGGAACATTAAGGGTCTACAAGGACCATGGGTACTAGTCCTTCCTCCAGATTCAGCAAATGAAAAGACATGTCTTTCATACACATCTCCCAATTTCCATGAAATATGGCCTTCTAATCTCTATTGTTTAACTTCCCCTAATTTCATTTATACATCATTCTAATTCTATATAAAGCATATCTTCGACGTTATTGGGTCCTCCTCTTTGCTATTGTTAAAACTAGATGGATAATCTGGTAAGACCTATGGAGACAATGCTGTCACATATACTACAGCATTCTCATTCCACACTTCATTTTTAGATGGTGCTTTGCATCTCTTCTAATTTATTTGTCTTAATACTTCAGGGTTATGGTATCAAGGAACTTGTGATAATTCTTGTAATATGTGGTTCTACTTGCAATAGTGATCTCAAAGTCTTGTTGCTATCTGTCCCCCCCCCCAAAAAAAAAATTACATTTAAGATCTTGCATTTAACTTTTAATTTTAATCTTCAGCCACAACAGGCTATACCATATCTGCAAAATGTTAGATTTATTTTCAAGTGCAAATATGTCTAATCAGTGAAATGAATACCTGAAAGATAAATTAAATGCTTGTGTTAAGAAATAATGCAAATGATAGGATGACAAAATTTTAAAAGTATCTTTTTTATCACTCTGAAACACAGAGCTTCTCATCTAATCTTTCCTTTATATATTTGAAGCCCTCTACTTTTTAAATATTTATTATCTTGAGGTGTGTAACAAATTATTTGTGTTACCATTAATTCTAAGAAATATTTATCTTTTTCATCAATTTAGTTAATGGTCAATCATTCTTGCTTACATCATTTGTAACACGATGAAAACAATGTTAAATCATAATTTGTCATGACACCGAGTTTCAATGCCCATTATTATAGTAGACAAATTCCTTGTCTCACATATTTTCAGTCCTTTTCTTTTGTGAATGTCAGTGAAACAAAATTGTTCTCTTTCTGACCTATATATCTTAGTGACTTAGTACATATGTAGATACTTGCATGAATGTACACATGCATGCATACACACACACACATTCACAATATGGTACACACACATATACCACGAATCAACAATGAAATGCATAGTGGTGACTTTGTTATTGTTTTTCTTCCCTAAGTTGTTTACAAATAAAATTGAATAATTAAAATGGTTAAAGCAAAGTAGATAACATAAATATCTTAGAATAAATATGAAATGTATATTGGGTATTGAGTAAGCATACATGGATGTGTTAATTGAATATAAAGTTTAATCTGTCATATTAAACTTTAAGCCAATGCAGTTGATATTTCATAATCATACTCATCCTCATTATCGTTTAATATCCTCCTTCCATGCTGGCATAGGTTGGACAGTTTGATAGGAGTTGGCCAGCAGGAGCCTGCACTATGCTTCTGTGACTAGTTTTGTAATTACTTCAAAGAGAATCTCAACATGAAATCCCATGAAAATCTATATCTGAAGAGAATGTTGTGAATAGAAATAGAAACTTAGAAATTATTAATTAAAAAGAAGCTTTCATGAAAAAGAAAACATAAGCAAAACAAAATCTAATGATTTTACAAATTATGTAACTGTAAAAATTCAATGAAAACTACTGTTAATGCTTACAAGAGTTAGAATAATCTCATTTTAATGGTAAATTATTTTTATGAACTGCTTAGAAATTTCTTAAATAACTGAGTTTATAATTTTATTAAAAAAAAGAAATAAAGTGGTATAGACTACTTTACTATACATATAAATTTTATCAAATTTCTTTATATATTTCTTTGAGCTTTCATTGTATAGTTTTCATTTGTGATTTAATCAGCTACTTTTTTAATTTTTTGCTCATTCATTATTCATCCTTAATGTTTATTCATAATTTTTCTTTTGCATGACAAAATGAACAGCTTCTCATCTATTAACTTGCATTGTAAATTTTATCTCTATGTTGATTAGAAAGCTTTTGGAATGTCTTATGAATTTTATTTCAACATGAAACAACAACAAAAATGTGTAAATGAAAATGAATAATTTAATTATTTATTTATTTATCTATTTATATATTTTGTATTTTAAAGTTGTAATTTTACAGAATTTTTCTTAATTAGCTGTACAAATAATTGATTGATTAATCATTAGCTGGTGAAAAAAATTACAAATTTCATAGTTTCAGTATATGTAGGTAAAATGAGTTCATAAGTCTAATCTCTTTATTTTCAATATTGCAGCATATGAATATATTCCTGACAGTGAAGAAGCTTCATCACAGGAAGCTCCATCTCCAAGACCAATATTGGAAGAAACTGAATTGAAGCAATTGTCTTATGAAGAAGTTAAGAAATTGATTCAAGAAGAAACTTCAGTTGCTGAAGTTTCTACTGAATTGCCAGAAACTACTGTAGTTGAAAAGCAATATCACACTGCTAAAACTGTGGAGATGGTTCTGACTGGTGAAGCAGAATCAACTACTGATATTACTCAGAAACAAGTTGCTGAGTTCCAGATCACATCACAAATAATTAAAGATAGTATTCAAAAAGCTGATGTAGAATCACCAATCAGTGCTAGAGCAGCTTCCCAGATACAAATCCCAGTTCAAAGTCAGTTGAGTGAATTGCAGTCAGTTCCAGAAGAACATGTCAAATCTGAATCAGTCATTTCTGTTTCACAGCAACATGAAGCAGGATTTGCCACTGAAACGAAAGTTGTTGAAAAGGTTGAAGACTTGGAGCAACCTCAAATATTTGACTTTGAACAGAAAATAGAAACACCTGTAACAAGGGATATTGTTAAAGTTGAAGAGAAAGTTGAACAACTGCTTGCAGCAGAAAGCAAGGTATCTATTGAAACGGTGAGTGTTGATCAACCACAAGTATTTCATATTGTTAGCAGTACTGAAGAACAAACAACCGTTGAAAGTGTACCTGGAGTTACCAAAGAAGCTGAAAAACGACAACCAACAGTTGCAAAATCTGTCACTATGAAAGAAGTCACTGAAGAATCTATACTTACTGAGTTACAAGAACTTCCAGAAGCAACAACTGACATGGAAGAAATCACTCTGGATATCCACAAAGTGGAAGAGAAACATGCCAGGGAAAGTAAAGTACTTGTTGAAATGGAAAGTCTAGAGCAACCAGAAGTAGTAAGTATTGATGGTAAAGTTCAAGAACAAACACATATTCAGAAAATAGAATCAGTTACCAAAGAGGTTGAAAAACAACAACCAACAGTCGCTAAGTCTGCTGTTATCAAAGAGGTCATTGAAGGATCAGTTGTGACACAGTTGCAAGAATTTCCTGAAGAAACAACTGATGTACAAGAAATCACTTTGGATATCCATAAGGTTGAAGAGAAATATGCCAAAGAAACTAAAGTATCTGTGGAAATGGAAAGTCTTGAACAACCTGAAGTTGTTGCTATTGATGGCAAAGTTGAAGAACAAACAAATGTTGAAAGTATTCCTGGTGTTACTTTTGAGGTTGAGAAACAACAACCAACAGTGGCTAAGTCTGTTGTTATGAAAGAACTAACAGAAGAATCTGTAGTGACACAATTACAAGAACTTCCTGAAGAAACAACTGAAATGGAAGAAATAACTTTGGATGTTCGTACAGTTGAAGAGAAACATGCCAAAGAAAGTATAGTAGCTGTTGGATTGGAAAGAGTTGAGCAGCCAGAGGTATTTGATATTGATAGTAAAGTTCAAGAACAAACAACTTCTTCTGAAGTACAAGTAATTGCTGAAACATCTGCAATTGATTCGCCTATTATTTCTGAATCAACACTCCTTTCAGAAGATGTTCCTGAAAATGTTGTAACTCATGTTAAGGAACTAGATCAGGAAACAACCTCAGGACAGGAAATTGTTTCTGTTGTTCATAAAACTGATCAACTTTTACCAAAAGAAACTAAAGTAGATATTGAAACTGTTGCTATTGAGCATCCAGATGTATTTAGTATCAGTGAAAGTGTTGAACAAAAAACAACTGTTCAAGAAATTGATAAGGTTATTACTGAAACTATTGAGAAACACTTACCAACTGCTGCTAAAACTGTTGCTATGCAAGAACTCATTGAAGAGGCAACTGCAAGTGATGTTCAAGAAGAAGTAGAAGAAAAGACTGTTCCTGATGAAGTTTCATCCATACGTGAACAATACATGCAAAATCTCCCTGTTGAAAGTAAAACAGCTGTAGAAATAGAATTGATAGAACACCCAGAGATATTGAATCTTCCAGAAAAAACAGAATATAAGCCTAGTACTCAAGAAATTAAGCAAGTTACAACTAAACCTGAGAAAACATATCCTACCTCAGCAAAAGCATTTGCTTTAGAGGAAATGACAGAACATGCAACTACAATGGATCTTGAAGAAGCTCCTGTAGAGACTTTGAAGAGTGAAGGGGTAACCAGCTTCCAAGTACAGTATGAACGGAGAGTGGAAAGGGAAACTCAAGCTGCACCTGATGAATCTATAATTGAAGTGCCAGAAGTTGTAAACGTTGCTGAAAAAGTGGAACAAAAACTTAGTAGTGCTGAAATGAAAGTAGTAAAAGAAATGGCTGAAAAATCAATGCCAATCATGAGCAAATCTATTACACTAGAAGAATTTACTGAATCATCTTCAATAATATCATTGGATGAAGAAACTTCATCTCAACCAGTTGTTGAGGAAGTGACAGCTCCTGAAGAGACTACTGGCCATATTTCTCCTAAAACAGCAAAGAGCATTGTTCTTGAAGAGATATTTGAAATTCCTGAAGTCAAGCAACTGGAGGAAAATAAAACTGAAAGTATGGAAAAACCTTCTAGTGTACAAGATTTAGATGTGAAATATAAACCATCTGATGCCTTCCTTACTCAAACAGTGCCACTTGAAGAAGTTGTTGAGGAACATAAAACATATGAGTTAACACGTGAAGTTGAAAAGCAAACAGATGAAAGAGAGGTATCACCTCTAAGTAATGTCTGTGCACCCTCAGCTCCTTCTGAAAGTAAGGCAGATATCACTGAAGAATTACTTGAACCATCTGTAATTGATAATGTGAAACAACAAGATACATTGAACTTGAGTGTTATTGGTGTTGAGTTGGATACTCAATCTGTGAAAACACAACCAATCACTGAAACCACTACTCGCTCTGTTGTAGAAGCTTTTGAACAACCAAATTTGACTGAAGTCACACATCCATCGACTGAAACAGCTATAGCTAAAGATATGCCAATTGAAACTTTGGAAGCTCAATATGAAGAGGTACCTGAGATTTTGGAAACATTTGTTGAAAACCTTGTAACTGAAGTAATTTCAGAAACTGTGGAAGAAAGTAAGATGCCTTCCTTTGAAGTCAGCTTAAAAGATATTTCTGTTGTTGAAAATCATGTTCTCCATATGGAAGTATTTGTCAGTGGAACACCTACTCCAGAAGTGAAATGGTATTTGAATCAAGTTGAACTTGCTCCATCACCAGGCGTTCATATCAGGCAAGAAGGTTATCGTTCTGAATACATCGTTGAAGAAGTGTTTCCCGAAGATCAAGGTTTATATTCTGTTGTTGCAACTAATGAATTTGGCACAGTGACTTCATCAGCTTATATTACTGTATTGTGTAAGTACCAATGCTTTATTTTATTTCTATTCTTTGTGAATGAACCATATTTGCCAAAATAATTTCTTGTAATTCTTTATAGGTAATCACATAAAATAGTTATAAAGTCTCATCTACTGTCTGAAAATATTTTCACTTGCAGAACATTCTCTGATCAGGGAATACATAAAAAAAAACATTGAATAATCAAAAACTACTTAATAAATTTTAAAAATATATTTTATAATTGTCATGCAATTAGCTGAAAATAATAACAATGATAGTAATAATAATAACAATAATTATATCTTAATAACATCACCCCTCCCCAAATGTAATTATGATATTTTTATAACTTGAAATTCAAACACTATATCATAGAAATGGAAAAGGTTATAAGGTTTTAGCAGTATTAATGAAATGAAATGACTTCACCTGAAACTCACCCTCATATAGTAGATCCATATTTGTTTTATCCCTTGCTTGTCAATACACACCAGCAACAATAATTCATTACATTGACACAATGGCACAAATTTTTAAGGAAGAGGTTCACTGGACTGAATTAATCTCAACACAAGCCCATTATTTAGTTTATCAATTGCTTGAGAGGTGAAATGTTTAAATCAATCCTGGGGAGAAATTGAACCTCATGTATTGGTTTCTTCTTCTTGACACTAAAATATATTTTAGATATGGGAAAGTAAATAAGTGTTATTGATATATTTCCAAAGACACTATTGTCCTTTATAAAAGGAAATGGCTTTAATCTGGAACTGAATCCACATTACACATCTGACTTATCAGAAGCTTATCTCTTGCTTCATAATATTGTGAATAATGACTGGTAATAATACAGAACATAGCAATGATCATACTGTATAAGTGATAAGTTTCCTCAAACAGTATACTGTATATGTACTAGATATCTTATACCTGCCGCACAAATTATATGTAGAAATATGAAGTACCAAAGTGCGTGTGTGTATACACACATACATGTACTCACATATATGCACATGTACACATATATACATATTTACATGTATGTATATATATATATATATATATATATATATATACATATATAAACGTATTTGCATGCCTATATTATATATGCATACACACACATAACAGAACAAGTTCATTTTCTTAGAGATAAAGCTTTATATATTCATGTTTTTGGAAACGGCAGTACAGTACAAATAAGGTACAATTCAGAAAATAATGCCTGATCTATATACAACAAAACTGCCTTGTAGAAAATATTGTATGTTAATAATTGCTATAGCGGTATCAAGTGACTACAAGGTCATTAAAAAAGAGTTGAGGAATTCAGACTTTCACTTATCTATCAGATTAAAATCACTATAGTATACATGAAATGTGGTTGTCATTTCAGTTATAATAAATACAATTGGAATATATGAATATATGTTACAAATCACTTAACTAAATATTGCAAGGCATTTTGTCCAGTAAGGTTAAACTTCTTTGAATTTTTCCTATCCAAAAAGATCATGTTCTAGAGCATAACAGATCAGATATCTTGGTGTTTGAGAAAAGGAAACCAACTTGTTACACAATTGATGTGGCCTGTCCATTATATACATGAATAAAAAGAAAAAGAAATCAACAAGGTAGATATGTGCCCAGATCTGAAGAGAGAGATAAGCAGATTGTGGGGTTGCAGAAAAAGTGGGGTTGTACCAATTGTCACTGGAGCTTTAGGAATGAAAGGAAGAGGCTCAAAGAGTAGACAGAAAAGATTGAATTGCAGAAGCACATAGAATACATGTCACTGGCCTGCTTGTTAGGAGCAGTGAAGATCATTCAAAAGTCCTTGAGTGACTGAGGTCACAGGTAGTGACTTGTTATCTAAGAATAAACCCATCTAAATTCCATAGGGGTGAGATACAAAATAATAATAATAATAATAATAATGCTTATAATTTTGGTTCAATGATAGTAATTCTGACACGAAGGGATTAATTGATGCCATCAACTCAAGTTTTTAACTGGTACTCTATTTTAATTGCCCCCGAGGAAATGAAATGTTAGTTACCCTCCATGTGATTTGACCTCAGAATATAAAGAACTGGAACAAATACTGCAAAGTACTTTTTATGACCTTCTAAGGATTTGGCCAGCTTACTCATAATTTTTTGAGTAATAATAATAATAATAATAATGATAATAATAATGAGAGCAGTAGCTGGAAATGTTTTATTTTGAAGAATTGCTCAAAATAAAATCAGTCTATTAATTATATTTTGAAAATGTTAATTGAATTTAAATATTTGTTGTTAATTAATCATTACTTTTGAAGTGTTGACTTTTAAGCTATAAATTATGAGTTTTTTGTGTATTTGAAACTTTAAACAAATTTATGCTTATTTATTTATTTTATAAAGCAGTATATTTTTCAAATTACAAGAAAATATTATTAAATTTTAAATAATATTTATTTAATATAAAAAAGTAATTGATTAGTTATTTTTTCAGCTATTTCAACAATTTTATTGATAAAATTCTTATTTCAGGTATAAAATAAATCTCAAGATATAATGCTATTTTAGAAGAAGTTTTAAAAATGTGTTGTTTAAAAGTGATCATTTAATTAATATATATTACAAAGTTTTGACATGTCAGAGGTGTGAATAGAATATAAAACCATTGTAAGGCCAAATTTTTGATAATAGTTGAAATGTTTATTTTAGGTATTTGATAAACAAAAATTAACAGTAATCTCAATTAAATTTTGCTTTAAAATTAATTGAGTGAAAAATCAACTTTGTATGGTTTTAAATGGTTTTGTTTATAACAGATTTTTAAAAATGTTATTCAAAAATATTTGTTAAAGAAAGGTTACTACTACTATTATTATTATTAATTTATGTGGAACCTGGAATTTGTTTTTAGAATCTTTAAGTGAAAGTTCATCTTGAATGATATTTCTTTCAGCTGCTTCTCCAATTGAAGAAGAGCATAAGGAAGTCACTAAAACATTTGTGGAAGAGATTTCAATAGATGCAAAACCAGTAATGGAACAAGTTAATATTGAAATAATTGATAAAACATATGGAATTCAGAAAGGTGAAAGCTTTGAAAGTGAAGAAACATTTGAAGAATGCATTGAAGGTCAGCCAGTTTCTGATGATAGTGAAGATCATTTTGAAGAATGCTATCAAGATGATTATGTGGAATCAGAAATTGTACCTGATGTAAGAAAAGAAGAGCACATTGAAAGAGAAACAATAGTTCAAACAGTAGGCATCCAGATTCAACCAGCAGAAGTTTCAAATTTCAAAACAGAAGTTGTATTGTCACCAGAAATTAAAAAGGAAGAAATCAAATTTACTGTATCTCCTGAACAGATATTCAAAGAAGAAGTTAAAATAGCTACTGAACCAAGCAATTTTGTGGACACAATAACTATAAATGTTGATGCTCAGAAAGAAGTTGTCAAAGAAATTGTAAAAACTGAGATGACCAAAGATGTAGCTGTGGAATCCAGTTTTAAGAATGTTCTTATGTTAGAGCCTACTAACATTTTAGTGGATGTGGATGAGCCTGATACAATACCATCAGAAACAATGCAAATTCACTTTGTTCAGGAATCAAAAGAAACTGTTAATGAAGAAAAATCATTAAGGTTTTCTACAGATTTTGAAAATATCCAGCCAGAAACATCTGAGAATTTAGCCATAAACAAAGCAGAAATCACATCCAAAACTGAAGTTTGTATAAATGAAATTTCAGATCATTTGACAATGGAAAAAAGTGAAAATGTCATTGCAGAAGCATCTCCAGTAGAAATGATCATTGAAAATATAGAATCTGATATAAGAGTTATTCAATCAGTTGAAAAACCAGTGCAGAATGTTGAACTAATCCCAGAGGTAATTGCTGCTGAAAATGCTGATGCAGTTTATCAGGAACCTACACCAGTTGAACCTACACCTGAAGTGATTGAATCTAAAGGTGTAGAACAACATGTGATTACCGAAAAACATATTCAAAATGTTGCAGTCTTACCTGAAGATTTGCCAGTGGAAAATGTTGATATTTTCCCTCGGGAACCATCACCTGTTGAGACTACACCTGAAGTGATTGAATCTAAGGGTGTAGAGCAGCATGTGGTTACTGAAAAACATGTTCAAAATGTTGCAGTGTTACCTGAAGTTCTACCTGCTGAAAATGTTGATATTTTCCCTCGGGAACCATCACCTGTTGAAACTACACCTGAAGTCATTGAATCTAAGGGTGTAGAACAACATATGGTGACAGAAAAACATGTTCAAAATGTTGCTGTGTTACCTGAAGTTCTTCCAGCTGAAAATGTCCATATTTTCCCTCGGGAACCATCACCTGTTGAAACTACATCTGAAGTCATTGAATCTAAAGGTGTAGAGAAACATATGGTGACAGAAAAACATGTTCAAAATGTTGCAGTTTTACCTGAAGATTTACCGACTGAAAATGTTGATATTTTCCCTCGAGAACCATCACCTGTTGAAACTACATCTGAAGTCATTGAATCTAAGGGTGTAGAACAACATATGGTCACAGAAAAACATGTTCAAAATGTCACAGTCTTACCTGAAGATTTGGCAGCAGAAAATGTTGAAGCTTTCCCTCGGGAACCATCTCCAGTTGAAGTACAGACCGAACTTATTGAATCAGGATCTAAAGATACACATGAATTATCAGAGAAGCTTGAAATTAATGTTGAAGGTTCTTCAGAAGATACTATTCTTGACTTATTAGTTGTTGTGCCCAGAGAAGAATCTCCAGTTGGTACAACATTTGATTATGACACCACTGAAACAACAAAAGAACAAGTTTTAATTGTGCAAAAAGAAATTAAGGTTGATGAATTGCCAGATACTACAGTTATTGAATCTTCTCATGATGTCATCAAAGAAGTATGTGCTATAGAACCTATAGCTGAAATTGTTCCATCATCTGCTTCTCAGAAGCCTTTTATTACTCAAGGATCCGTCTGTGCTGAGGAAATTCCACAAGAGACTGAGATTGATAAATTGATAATTATTCCTAGAGAAATCCCTACTTCAGCAGAAATTCAGATCGCTGAAATTACTGATATGGTGATACCAACTGTATCAGAAGAAATGAATGTGTATGAGGACAAACCTGTAGAAGTTGAGGAAGAATCATTTGAAGATGCAGCTGAACCATCTGATGAAGAAAAGGAAAGCCTTGAAGAGTTCACAGAATGCATAGACATTGCTGTGGAACCAGAAATATCACCTGTGAAGGAAGAGATTATTGAGACTACTAGAGACAAAACTTCAAAAGTTATGGTTCAAATCAAACCAAGAGAAGAGAGGGTGGAGAAAGCAATTTCTGTAACAAATCTTGTTCAGCATGAAGTTTCTTTAGCTGAACATGTACCTGTTATTATGCAAGTTGAAGAGAAATATAAAGTAGACAAAACTATTCCTGTTACAAGACCTAAAAAGAGTGATATAAAAATAAATGTTTCTGAAAATATTCAGAAGGATATATCAATCTCAGAATCATCTTTGTTCAAAGAATCTGTAAATGTGGTAACCAAACCACAGTTAGAAGAGATTCACATGGAAATTGTTCCTGAAAAGAAGGTTGATGTTAAAGAGACTGTAGAAATTGTTCGGAAAGTTACAGAAGAAAGAATTCCCGAGAGAAAGGAAGAACCAGTTGATAAAACTGCTGTATTTAAAGAAGCTGTGGAAATCTCACCCAAACCAGGTTTTCAGGAAGTTCATATGACAATTGTTCCTGAGAAGAAGGTTGAAGTCAAGGAGACTGTAAAAGTTGTCCAGAAAGTTAAAGAGGAAATTACCCCCAAGAAAAAGGAAGAACCAGTGGATGAAACTGCAGTGTATAAACAGGGTCTTGTAATTGCCCCCAAACCAACTTTTGAGGAAGTTCACATGACTATTGTTCCGGAGAAGAAGGTTGATGTCAATGAGACAATGCATATTGTCCAGAAAGTTACTGAACAAATTACACCTGAAAGAAAAGAAGAACCAGTGGATGAAACTGCAGTGTATAAACAGGGTCTTGTAATTGCCCCCAAACCAACTTTTGAGGAAGTTCACATGACTATTGTTCCGGAGAAGAAGGTTGATGTCAATGAGACAATGCATATTGTCCAGAAAGTTACTGAACAAATTACACCTGAAAGAAAAGAAGAACCAGTGGATGAAACTGCAGTGTTTAAAGAGGGTCTTGTAATTACCCCCAAACCAACATTTGAGGAAGTTCACATGACTATTGTTCCGGAGAAGAAGGTTGATGTCAATGAGACAATGCATATTGTCCAGAAAGTTACTGAACAAATTACACCTGAAAGAAAAGAAGAACCCGTTGATGAAACTGCAGTGTTTAAAGAGGGTCTTGTAATTGCCCCCAAACCAACATTTGAGGAGGTTCGCATGACTATTGTTCCAGAGAAGAAGGTTGATGTCAATGAGACAATACATATTGTCCAGAAAGTTACTGAACAAATTACACCTGAGAGAAGGGAAGAACCCGTTGATGAAACTGCAATATATAAAGAAGGTCTAGAAATTACTCCCAAACCAAAGTTTGAGGAAGTTCACATGACTATTGTCTCTAAAGAAAAAGACATTCCTGTTGAAAGAAAACCAGAGATGCATATTGAAGTTAGAACAGTTCCTGAACAACTAAATGTAACACAAAAAGAAACATATTCCATAGAAACAATTGCTTCACATCCTAAAGAACCTGAACCAGAATTTGAAAAAGAAATCAGGATCATTAAAAAGGATTCCACAAGTGAAATTGTAAAACAAAAATCTGAGTATATTCAAAAGACCATTGATGTATCAGAGATTCATAAAAAATCTACTAAGCTGGAAGTTATAAAAGAGTTCCATGATATTAGTGTCCGTGAAAAAGATACATTTACTCTTGAGATAATATTTGAAGCACATCCTGCTCCATCAATTACATGGTATTTTGAAGATGTAGTTATCGAATCTACTGAAGAATTTTTAATTGTGATTGAAGAAAACAGAACTATGATTGTTGTTAAACAAGCTATATTAGAAGATGAAGGAGAATATAAAGTGAGGATTGAAAATGATGCTGGTTCATATGTATCTACTGCCTACGTTACAGTATTACGTAAGTAAAAATAAAACAAAATTGCTATGTGAAATCATCGGCTTTTTAACCAGCACAAACCACTACATCTTATGAATGCAAACAAAAGCACTACAGTCCCACATTTCTTTACCGTGCTTTGCTTTTTCTTGTTCCTTGCTTGAATGTTTTAAGGCTTCCTACATTAAAATGATCAAAATTAATAATAAAATTGAATTACAACTTTCTATTTATTAGTCAAAACTATTTTCCTGACTTGTTTCTAACAATTCAAAGAATTTCATACAGCAACTTACATTGGAATATAACTAAATATTTATTTATAAAATTTATTATTGATCTTTTATTAAAAACATTTTTTTTAATAAGTTTTTATATGTTTTAGACTGAAATCAAACATAATTTAACCTTGTTGCTTTTACGTTTTGTGGCTTGCTTTACTCATCTCATATTGTATTAATTGTTATTTTTAATGCCTTCTATGTGATATGCACATTTTTCATTGAACTGATATTTCCCTTTCAGAAATCTAACAAACAAACTGAGGCTGCTGTAAAGATGTCAAAAGATAAATTAAATAATCATTTCGTATTTATAAATTAATGTTGTAACATTTTCAATTTTAAAAGCAGGTATCAAAGAATAAACATATTTACATTTAAACCAAAAGAAAAAGTTGATAGAAAAATAAAATAAGTATTATCTTCAGTTGTAAAATATCAAACAGCAGTAACTGAAAGCTTTAAATTTATCTTTCATGTATATAAAAAAAATGACTGCTAACATTTTAAAACTGTTTTTGTAATATTCTTGGAAATTAAAAATATAAATATTAGCTTACATTAGTCAAAAGACTGTAGAAAATAAGAATATTTTAGAATATTTTTAAAGCTGCAAGTGATAAACTTTTGGGGGAAAATATTGGTTGTTGGAAATAAATCTAAAATGAAAGGAGATAATATACTTTTGTACTCTAGGCACAAGGCCTGAAATTTTTTTTTTTGGTGGGGGAGGGGGCAGTCGATTAGATCGACCCAAGTACACAACCAGTGCTTAATTTATTGACCCTGAAAGGATGAAAGGCAAAGTCGACCTTGGTGGAATTTGAACTCAGAACATAAAGACAGATGAAATACCTCTAAGCATTTCACCCAGTGGCCTAACATTTCTGTCAGCTTGCCAAAAGGAGATAATATAGTTTCAGTAACAAATAACATAAAGAGAAAATTTGAAGCAGATCTCAATTAATATTGAATATGATATAAATCATTTATGTTTGTCTTTTAAAATATATTCCCAATAGATAGTCTATTTAGTACTTCATAGATTAAGTTAATTTACCTAATTATGAGATAGCTAAATATATTTTTTAAAATCTCATTATTTTTACATTTTGTCACTTTCAAATAATATTCAAGTAAGTGATAAATAAATCTTGAAAAAATAATTTTGATTATGAGAGAATGAAAATTTTAAAAATCAAATATAAATAAGAATATCATAAACTGTAATTTTGAACATTATTTTGGCTATTTGTAATCCTTTGAGCTTACATCAAGATGTATAAAACCATACTTATACAACATTGTATAATCTATTGCAAAATACCAGTTCATGCCTGAATTTATGTAGTTACACCTGGTCACCTACAAACTCTGAAATAATGTAATAAAATTTAAATAATTGAAGTGCAACAATAGTTCCAAATTTATTCTATTGCAAGAGTGAATTACTTTGAGCATTCATGTTACTTTCATCAGCAACTCAGATGGTTTGCAGTGATTCGTGTCACCTTTTAAATTAAAAATTCTTTAAACCATTTCAAATGTTAAATGATAAATCATGTGATTACACAACAGCAATTACCTTATTTCCATTTGAATCTTTTGGAACATATTAAAAATAAAATATGCAAGTCATTGTTAATTGTTAAATATATTTTGGTATATTCAACATGTCATTAGGCTTGGTAGGTTTATCTTTATGTAAATGTGATGGAATTGTCAAAGAGCACTATAATTTAAAGTAGCTAAATAATTTATTTATAAAAAGCCTTTCATTAATTCTAGTCGTTGCCAGTGCCGCTGGACTGGCTCCTGTGCAGGTGGCTCATAAAAAGCACCATTTGAGCATGGCTGTTGCCAGTACTGTCTGACTGGCCCTCATGCCAGTGGCACGTAAAAGCACCCACTACACTCTTGGAGTGGTTGGCATTAGGAACGGCATCCAGATGTAGAAACTCTGCCAGATCAGATTGGAGTCTGGTGCAGCTATCTGGTTTGCCAGACCTCAGTCAAATCGTTCAACCCATGCTAGCATGGAAAGCGGACATTAAACAATGATGATGATGATGATAGTTATATAATTTAAGTTCTGTCACTAATAAATTCTATTTTGTTTAAAACTTTTAAAATATCTTTAATTATTTATTTTAGTTTTGGAATTAGCATAATATTTCTATCAAATATTTTTTACATTTCAAAAAATGCTATGTATCATGTTCCTGGTTCCTGGTCTTTAATTGGTTATCATAGTTAATTATTTGCTATTGTATTTCCTCTATAATAGAATTTAAGTACCTTTATGTTAATCTTGCAATAAGTTTGATATCCAACTTTAATTTGATGAAATGTTGCAACTCTCTCTGTTAATTCTTGCAGTTCACAGATTGAATTTTTTTGTATAATTTAAGTTTTATGCTTTAATAATTTCTAGAGGGGAAAAAGTATTTTAATATTTAAAAAGATATGCATATCACTTTCGTTATCATTGTTACTTTTCAGCATTTGCCTTTGAACATTTTGTACATGCGCTGTTGCTTATGTGTTAATTTGTAATTCATCTGCGCACAAATTAATGCTTTCTAATATATTTTTGTGTTATTTTTCAATGCTAATGATCAACTCTTTTTCACAATGTATAGCAACTAAAAATACTCAAAAAGTTTTGTGAGAATTTTATAGTATATTGTTTCATTTTCTCATTTAAAACATTTTTTACTAAATTAAGATCTAATTAAATAAATAGAGTTTTTACAATTTCAGAATACTTTTTAAAGTAGTATTAAAATAATAATATTTTCATTCCATTTATCTTTGTGAGACTAATAAAAAAGAAAAGCATTATCCAATATTTTCCTTAACTATCAAAATTTGTACATCTTTTTTTTAGATTCTAAGCAGCGCATACTATAATAACTAGTGAAGATAGTTTTAGATCACAATGGGTTATAAAGGGACCATTTGAACACTCAAATTCTATGTGGTGTCTCTAGGTAAAATCCTACTTAAAGGAAGATCTTAAGATGCAAATATGGCTGGAACTGGAAAGATTTGCTTTGCGGTCACATGGGTTTGGACTTGATCCTACTGTGTGTTGCTTTGGAGAAATGTCTTGTACTATGCCATTGGGTGAACCAATATGTTGTGAGTGAAATTTTGAGAATGAAACAGTATAAAGCTTGCTGTGTATGAAAAAAACTTGTAAATTTCGTGTTACTGTCTGTCTTCACATTGCCCCTATGTGAGCAAGGGTGACATCGATTTATGTCCAACAACTTAGTGCTTCAATGTGTGTGGACCAGTGGAACAAAGTATGTTAGCTGAAAGCAATAAAGAGTTGGAGTCAGACAGGGTATCTGTCTATTGAACACTGCCTCTATAAGTCCCATGTCACTTATGTCAGCATAGAAAAACAAGCATAAAAATAATGATGACTTCAAATTATGAAGCACTCATCAATTTTATAGTATTGTTGTTACTCTAGCAGTGTATCTTTATCATGTTTTAGTACATGTTTACAACTAATTGGATTAAGTCTTTGTATTTTAAATATCTGAGTTACAAATCCAGCTTGATCTTTATCAGATTGACCAACACCTTATTGACTTTTTGGTGACTCGCTTGAAGTTAAATAGTATCCTGCTCAAAATGGTGCATACATAGATGTATGTATGTATGTATGTATGTATGTATGTATGTATGTACGTATGTATGTATGTATGTATGTATGTATGTACGTATGTACGTATGTACGTACGTACATATATATATATATATGTATATGTATATGTATGTATATGTGTATGTATGTGTATAGGTTTGAATGAACAAACCAGAAAAATAGAAGTCAATACATAAATATATAGATACTTTTATTGTTTGTAATCAGTAGAAAGTTACAAAAGTAATTCAAGGAGTGAGTTTTGTGCATTCATGAACCACTAGGCCCTTGAGTTATATACACAAGCATATATATAAGCAATTATATTATGATTTATTAAAAACTAAATTATTACAGTGTTTTACATTCCGCTTTACTTCTGTAATCAAAGAAGTATTTCTTCAGAATGTGTAATTCTCTGTGTGCATGTGTGCACATGCACGCATCTGTATGTATGTTTTTGTGTATGTGCGTGTGCATGTGTGTGTGCATGCATGCATGTGCGTATGTATGTGTGAGCTGTTAACAAAATAGGATTATAGACCTGTTTAAAAATATTATTTCAATTTTCTTTTATAAACCTAATTAACAATTATGGATTTTACCAGGATCTGCCTTGATTGGAAAGCAAAAGAATTTATGCTAATTATAATATTGTCTAACATAGACAAATTTATGTATAAATAAACTTTCTTTGCCAAAGTCACCTTTCAAAATTATAATTAGCCAAAAATAAATTCGCAACAATATACTATTTAATATAGAAAATATTTTACATTAAGAAAATTATTTAACATGCTCTTAAAATTTTGCTATGTAAAATATTTTGGCAAAGAAAGTTGTAAATGAAATCTAACATTTATGTGTCATTGTTCTGTAAATGTTAAATGCTTTAGTCCACATTTAGTTTTATTAATAAGTTTAATTTCTATTGATATCATTAGTAATACATATCTAATGTACTGATGTTTTCATTCTAGATTCTGATGAGTTTTGAACTTCACTGTCCCCAAATTTTCTTTTGAGAGATATAATTACAATGAAAATGATCATTGTATTAATAAAATTAGATAATGAACTATTAATATTGCTTTCATATTTTTAATTATAAATATATTTATTTTATAAATGTTTATTAGTCATAGAAAATATCATAAGTATTTTATTTATATTTTATTCAATTTATCCATTTAGTGTTTTGTGATTTAAAAAAATTACTTCTGTAGTTTTATTTTAGCTACAAAAATGTATGTTTGTTCAGTAACAATTATTTTCAAGTATTTATCCAATTCTAATTTCAGCCTTATCAATTAGTGATACTGAATTTGAAACCCAGCGAGCAGTTGTAAGTGAACAGGAGAAGATGGAAATTAAGCAAGAGTTCCACAAGTTTGAGATTAACATTGATGTTAGTAGCCGTGGAGCACCTCCAAAACCAGGTAATGTAACAACTCTTTCAAAATTGAAGAATTTATATAAAAATTACAATACTACAAGAACTCCAAAAGCTCTCTAATAGTTCAGTTTGGAGAATTATTAATCATGCATTTTGATTTCTAAACTGGAAAAAAAAAGTTTTATTTTCAATCGTAGCATAATGAAAATCTAGGAAGAATTGCTTTTAATGATATATATGTATATATTACTCTGTATATAACTGCCCAGTATGCAAGGCTTTATATATTAAATATACCTGTTAACTGTTTGAATTAACAGTATAATATTATATAACATATAATAGAAAAGCTGAAAATTATTGCTGAAGTAATACACCAGTTATGACCATACTATGGTGACAACTCACCTACTATGACCATGTTATGATAACACACCAATTATGACCAACATAACTATTCTTTTGAATGATTGTCTTGTCATCATTATTTTAACATCCACTTTTCACAAGTGAATCCAATTGTGGGTCAGACACAGTTAGTTTCACACACAATTGGTTTCACTTCTTGAAAGGAAATATTGCCCAAAATGTTTAGTACCAGTCTTGGTATTTGGGACTCTGTAGGGATGACAAGAGATAAGCGTGTGTATCAAGTAGGCTTAGGTAAATGTACTGTATCATTGTGCATACTTGTGAAATTGAGAAAGAAAAAGAGAGAGAGAGAGAGAGAGCGAGAGAGAGAGAGAGAAGAATCTTCTTCAATACGAATCTGTTAACTTAATAATCAACCACGAAATGAAAGAGGCAAAGTTGACCTCGCCGGAATTTGAACTAGGAGTGACGAGAGCAGTTAATGAGACAATAAAGTCTCTGCTAATTGTTTGCCTTAATATATACATGCATACGCACAGTCATTTTCACACACGTACACGCATATATATACATACTTGCCTGGGAGGGTAACTTTCTAGGTGCAAGCCCATGGTCAGTGTCATGACCGAAGGGGGTCACACACACACGTGAAATTGAGAACTGCTATTTTCCATTGGAATAGTGAAATACATGTTTCATTGTTTTGTCGTAATAAACTCCAAGCAAGTCAAGGCTGTAACACAGGCTTGACTCATGATTATGAAAATTGCTTTCACCTCATGTATCTGTGATTTCTGAATGTAATTGATATATTTGAGAAGGACAAGTTCTACTAAACTAATTTCTATTGCTCTTACACAATGCACCCAGAACTTCCTCCTATACTCACCAAACCACTTAATCTCAATTTCTACTGTAGCAGGCTTCAGTGTGTCCCGTTCCAAAATATAGCAACCCCTCTAATCAGGCAACTATTGCCCAATTTCTTCCACTTCTATCTTTTCTAAAGTAATAGAGACAGTTATTAACAATGACTTCTTCACCTTAAATTTTTCTGTCTCCTTAGTGATCATTAGTTTGTTTTTGCAAAACCAGATCTCTCAAAGACCTACTTTTCTATGTCTTTTACTAGCGGATCTTCACTTTAGGGAGGTTTGGCAGAGAGTAATGTTTTTGCTCTAAACATCAGCAAAGTCATTGACCATGTCTGATTTGTGAATCTCCTGTGAAAACGTTATCCATCTCTTATATCTTGAATCAGTAGCTTCCTGTCAGACTGTATCATAGCTATGGAGTTCTTCCTGCCTCACCTTTGGTGTTCCTCAGGGTTTAGTTCTATCCCTCACTTTCTACTATTCTCTTTCTAATTACTATTTCTCTTTCTACTATTTCTCAATGACTTACCACCACATCCAACAATGCTCATTTTTAAGGCCAGATTAAGACACATAGAGGCCCTAAGCACTCAAAAGATTTTGGTGCCTCCATATATAATTTGAAATGTTAACAATAATAAACCATAACATAAATTTTTATCTTTCAAACTGAAACAAAACTAGCAGTAAGATGAGAAATAGTGTTTATTTTTGTATATTTCCACTTTATTTCTATTTTTTCCTCTTATCTTTTATAATTGCAAAATCTTTGATCAGATCCTCAAAATTAATCTTAGGTAAAATATCTGCTTCTATACTTTGCAGAGATAAGGCATCCAAAATATTTTAACAAGTTTAAAGTGATTTCTTTTGTGCCATAAACCATTTACCAATTCTGCACATGCTTATTTTGCTTAATGTTTAATTCATCACTGCTCATTTTATGCAGCTGACTTAAACCTTCTTCCTTTCTAAGTCTCCAGCAATCATACCAAAACATGTATTTTTAAGTAGAACATTTTCACTTGAGTGTGTGTGTCAACATACATGTATAAGCATGTATGTATGGACGTAATATGGTTAAATGATTAAGAACTATGCTTCAAAATCATGAGGTCTCAGGTTCAACTTCTTTGTCTAACATTTTGGGTAAGTGTCTTTCATCATAACCCAAGCACAACTCAAGCCCTTGTGAGTGAAATTGGGTAGACAGACTTGTGTAGAAGCCTAAAGGATAGGTTATATTAGTTATGTAAAGGTTCAACCTTGTAAGCTATTGTGTCATGGTGATTCTGTTTGTGGATTGCACTAAGAATATTCAGGATTGTGGCTTACTCAACCATTTATAGTAGCTTTGTTGATTGAACAATTGAATACTTTTTATTAAAACTGATGGAAAGGTGCCACTTTGACTAACTACTGAAGGGATTTTGAGAGAAGGAATAACATAATATAATACATTACATATACCAGTTTGGGATAGATGAAGGACTTAAATGTCTTACATAATATATATTATTTATATTAAAGTGTTAACCACTAATTCCATAATGGTGCCCATATGATCCTATCCAGAGTTGAGGCTCAAGGCATGGGAAGCCAAGCCACACATGTGCACGAGCACACACACACACACACACACACACACACAAGATGTAGATGTGTCCTATATATGTAGGACATCATAAGTTGTTTGGAGATAACATCCACTTTTCCATGCTTGTATGACACAGATGGAATTTGTTGAGGCAAGTTTTTTATGGCCAGATGCCCTTTCTGTTGCCAATCCTCACTGTTTCCAGGCAAGATGTTATTTTCCCATAACTTGACAAGTTTTACACAAAAGATTGGAAATTGATTATGTCCATTTAAACCACCATTTGGTATTTAGACAAGTATACACATAACACATCATGCACACACATATACACAAATATTTATACTTAGACAAGTTTAGGCCAGCATTGGTCCAGGCCATGTCTAACCTTGAAAAAGGCATTTAAAGATGTTTCACATCAGTCATTCTTTTGGAACCATAGCCCATTCAGTTAGAGAGTTATTGTTTGCAGAGATATATCCAGGGGTAGGTGGTTTATCTGGAATTCATTGGCAATATTTGTCCAGGAACTGTTTAAATATTAGGGGATGTTTTTCTTCTCTTATGTGTTTTGGGATGATGTTAAAGAGAGCAGGGCCAACTGAGGTGAAATAATTCTGTCTTAGTGTTGTGATGTGACATGAGCATGACTTTTGTAGAGAATGAATAGCGTGGGGACCAAGCCTTGGATGAATTTTAAAGTGGATGCTAACATCATTTGGGTAGTGTTGTTGGAATATTTTCCACATCATACAAATGATAAAGCACTCATTGTGATGTTGGAAGGAATAAAAATGGAGTTTCTCAAGATGATCATATATATATATATATATATATATATATATATATATATATACACATACATACACACACAGACACACATACATCACAGGCTTCTTTTCCATTTCCATTTACAAGGCTTTGATGGGCCTAAGGTTATAGCAGAAGACACTTGTCCTAAGCGCTGCACAGTGAGACTGAACTTAAGTTTACAAGATTAGGGAAGCAAGCTTCTTAATCACACAGTCATACCTGTGCCTAAAACAAATATATAGTTTTAGGTTTTTTAACATTATTTTACACAAAATAATTTCTTTGCATTTTTTTTTTTTTTTTGCTTTTCTTCCCTTTACAGAACCACTCCCTGTAGCAGAAGTGAAGCCATTGCTTGAAAGAACTGAAACAACTACAATTATCACGGAACAGACAGTAGAAACAGTTACTGAGTCAACAACCAAGAAAGAAACAACTGAAGCAGCTCCAACAGAAGGTGGGGAACCCACAAATGTTGGGGATGCCAGCATGCAGACCTTCCTCTTGGCCATGATTATGGTTATGATGTTCATACGATTCATGGCGTGGCTCTTAAGTTTTGGTTGCTGTTTTTGGTGCTGTTTTTTCTGTTGTCTATGGCAGTCATAATGAAAGAGCAAAGAAACTCTCAAAGTCTACTGGTTACATGCTGTGCTGATTGCCGCCTAAACTCCCAAAATGATATGCATGGAATAATGTTAAAATATAATTGGGCTAACAATATCTTTTATTTTTATTTGCAATTTTTTATTTTTTTTATTTTCAAAATAGATTGTGAGCAGTTATCACCCCAGTCAGTAAATATAATTATTAGGTAGAAAACAAATTGTAAACAAATGAGGATATTGTGGAAGGGTGATGTGTGTGTGTGTGCATGTGTGTGTGTGTGTGCATGTGTGTTTGTGTGTATGTGTGTATGTATATATATAAACTATATATATATTATATATAATATTTATATACAATATATAGTATATATATGTATGTGTAATACATATAGGCATATATATATACACATGTGTAAATATGTCTATATATATCTATATATATCATATATATATATATATATATATACATAATTACAAGTTATCTCATACATATCACAAACAAGCATACCGTATGTGTGTGTGTATATATATACACACACAAACATATATGCATAGTCACATATATACAACATATATATATATATATATAATATGTTGTGTATAATATCAGGGCATATATTAGTGTGATGTTTTGCTTAAAATATATTTTATGTTTAAATTATCTTATTAGATATATATTTCAGTCACTGCCCAAAGTTAAAATTCAGCTTTTACATAAATTACATTTACATTGTTTACAACAACAAATGCATTAGACCCTCTATCTTTCGGACACTGATGGCTACTTTGCTTCAGTTGAAAACAATGATAGTTTATTAACCCTGACATTAAATCTATCTCCAAAAGATTTGGTTAATTGATGATTCCTATTACTAAGTTACAAGGATTTTCGGAAGTAGTCAGAAGTTTAACACATACATTATCAGTGGGATTGCCTTTATATTTAATATTTCTTTTCTCAAGAAAACATTCTTACACTTATGCTAAATCTTATTTTCCTTGTCTATATTTTTTGTTTGGGGAAAAAAAAGGAAGCTTCTCATTTTTATTTGCATTACTTATTCTTTGCCTATATTTATCAGAGGTTACAGGCTGGCCTGGTAATTGTGCATATAACCATAGTGGTACTTTTACCTTATTGTTGGACTTATTATTCAAATGCTGATGTAAAGTTTAATATTATATATTACAACTTTGTAGTATTTTAGATTATGCTTAAATTTAATATTTTTTTAATCAAAATTTCTGTTTATATTTTATTTTAAAATTATTTCTTTCAAGAAACAGTAAATATTTAATGTTACTGTTTTTAAATGTAGCAAATGCTAATTGTAATAATTGTTTTTTTTATTTTTGCTTACATCAGTCAAATGAAATGTTTTTTTAATTAAACTACTGGGGTTATAACTGAGGTAATTAAAAGCAGGTGATCTGATTACAATGACAGTAAAGCATAACATAATGAAATTTTTGATTCTTAGTTTCATTCTGTCTTAATTGGTGCTCTGTATGTAAGTCAGATTTTGTAAATATAATCAGAAACATGCAGTAGCAATTGTACAGTTCGTTAGCGAAAATTGGAATAAATGAATTGGATTTATAACTTCTGCTTTTTTTCTGTATTGAAGTAATTGAGTGGTGCAGTAACCAATGATTGGAAGGCAAAGGGCATGGTTTTCTTGAAGCAGTAGAATATGCTAGTTTAAAAGCTTTTTTTGTTAATATTTTTTTTCTTGAATGTTGCTTATTAAAATCAAACTGCAATATTAGTTTCCTTAAACTTTTTTGCACTTATTAGTTTTTCTGAAGTAATTATGTTAATTTGTTGAGTTTATCATATATATTTCAGACATTACTTTATTATTCTGTTCTCTATTAAGCAATGAACAGGAAAAAACAAAAGATATTCAAAAACAAATTAATTTTTCTGATTGTTAGTGTTATGTTCAATTCAACAGTATTATAACCATAATATAACCATAGCACTCTAATAATCGATTCAATAACTCTAATAGCTTATAGAAAATTATCATAATAACGATTATTCTCTTGTGCAAAATATATATATATATATATAAGAAACTTTAATAAAGGAAGGATTGCCTCTTTAATTTTTAGCTGCCTTTCAAATATAGGGTTAATTTGAATAAACAAGTTAATTTTTTATCAATATTTTTCATAGTTTCAAATATGACCTGGCATGTCATTATTGGATTACACTGTCATTCTTTAGTTCACCTGCTTTTTAATTTACTTTGCATGCATGAGCACTTAAAAATGTCTATTGTGTGTTTTCATCTCCCCATAGTCCTCTTAATCATATTGATTACATATATAATTGCATGTGATTAGTGCATGCATTTTTGTAAACACTAGAATTTAGTCCTGTCCCTGCTTCTATTGTTTTGATAATTCCTACTGTTGACTATGCTTTGTGTTTATTATAAGTATCTACTATATAAAGTTATAATCACATTTATTTTTATTTGTGGCTGAAAACAATGTAATATTTCTTTCTTCAGCCCAGCTTTCAGTGATTGTCACTTTGCCTTTTGTATTCTTCATATTGTGAATTTGTCTCTGTTAACTATTCAGGATAATATCAATATCTTTTTAAAAGAAAACAAGTTTGCTTAAATAGACTTGATTTCTATTGATAGTTTATCAAGAAATGTGACAAATGTGACATGAGCTTACTATAGTTATTTCATAAATGAAGGAAAACATAAAATTATTCATAGATTTATAACAAAAGAAAACTATTTCAGTGCTTCCTTTCAAGTAGAAAGAAGTCTATTTGATGTATTTATAACCCTACTTCTAAAACCGTTCAGGTAAAAATGTTTTTTACTTCTCTATATATTTAACATATTTTACGGCTATTTCATTACCTTTTTCTTACACTTTCCTATTTCTTATGAGATGAGTTGTTCTGTATCAGCTGTTGTTTTTGTATATTTGTCAATGTCAGTGTACTTCTAAAGTCATATTGTGTTCTTTCACCTACTATCAACACTCTATGCATGTATATGTATAGATTTCTTTTTAGTTTAGCATTACCATAAACTAATAATCATTATCATTCGATTAGTATTTATGTATTTAATATCTTACATCATGTTAATTAATAATAGTTTTGCAAATTAACATGGCACACACTAATTTAATATGACATTCACTTCTGTAGATTTTATATTAGCAATGTATATCTATCATAGTAGTGCTTTATGTTTGCACAATTGCTGGCTGTTTGCATTGCATTGCACTTGCTTGACAATTCACCTGAGAAAATCGCCTGCTTGCCTTTGTAGATATGTAGACTTATGGCAATCTTCTATTTAATTACTTAAAGAAATTATTATGATTATTAGTCTCATTGTATCTTCACATATCCTAATTTCTTTCTCTGTATATTTTAAATATCATTTTTATCCTTAAAAATGGAAATAACATTTAAATATTTGAAGATTAGTTATAGTATATCTCAGGATACTCCTGATACTAAAAATTGTTTTTATTTTCCCCCATTTTCTTTTCAAAAACAAACTAGTTTATCCAATCTTCCTTTTCTCTTTCTGCTTATTTTGCCTTCAACTTTATTGTTAAAGAATCAATCGACAAAAGAGGCTAATGAAATAAGTATCAGACTTAAATAAAATAAGTATTAAGGTCAATTTGTTCAACTAAACCCTTCAAGGAAGTACTCCAGCATGACTGAAGTCTTGTGAAACAAGTAAAGTTAAAAGAAATAATTTTCAATGCATTTTTCCTCTGCCACATTAGTCCTATCCCTCTTGGGAACAAATCTTCAATCTCTTTGTAAATGCCAGATCTTTAATCCCTATTTATATGCCAGAGTTTATCCAAAGATTATTCCTTTTGGAGTTGCTGAGTTGGTATAACATTTGATTACCAGCTTTATGGGTAATTTACATGACATCTCAGTGTACAGTACAGATGGTCTGACCACACTATAGTCTTCGTCTCCAACATTTGCAAAGTTATGAGATATTAATAAAACTATAAATTTGGAAAATATTTTTAATTATGGGAGTAATTATAGTTTGTCACTTTCTTCCCATAGCAGCCATTAGAAAATCTACCAGCAGCATTGGATTTATTAAACCATTGCTTTCAATATTGTAGCATTCGGTATTTCTAGACCTTTTGACTGAATGTGTTGGCCAAGACCTTCCTCATATGAGTATTATCTAAATTTCAGTAGCTGGATTGGATGTGAAGCATTCTCATTGCTTCTGATATTATGAGAGTGCTTTGTTTCCTCTCCTCATTGCACCAGACTATCATTTCCATTATTGTTAGTTTTTCCAGGTGATCAGAACTCCTTGCATAACTTTGCAAATCACATCCACAGCACTTTCCTTATTCTATCTGTTGCATTCCTTCCCACTACTGATATCTGCAAATATCCCATTTGTCTATTAATGAGATCCTTTTTATCCTCCAAATGAGACCTGACTACTTTGTAACATTTCACCAAAGCAAAATTAGTTAGTGGTTGCAAGCTCAAGTAATTGTTCCAACTTTGAGATCTCATAATTTAAAGTATCTCAATCAAAATGCTTATCCAGAATAATATCTTGCATTAAAGATTTTTCCATCGTATAAAGGAAACTCGAATTTTTGCAGTGGATGGGTTGATAAATTTTATAATCTTGAACAAATTTTTATTCTGTGCAGAAAAGAAAACCCTCTTTGATCCATTAGCCCTCATTGTTAAGATCCATCACATAAACCTTTTCACAATCCAATGAAATAGGGACCAAATCTTGTTTCAGTCATACTTGACTGTCTTAGAAAAAGAAGGCATTAAATAATATATTCTATATATACTGTGTGGAATGAGTGGAATGTCCTTCATTATAAGTCTGCTCAATCAGGACTGAGAAGGAGTTAAACCTTATAAAACTTCAGTTCATGGCACAACATTTTGTAACATCTCCCCTACTCTGCTAATTTTAGTGATACTAAATTGTTTATTTTATCTACAATATATTGAAATTTCAGTAATTTATCTACAATATCTTGACATTCCAGTATTGTTATATGGGCTTGTTATATGAAAACAATTGAAGATTTTAGTTTTAAAACCAACAAAAGATGAAAGGAAACAAAACACTGCAAAAAAAAACGATCAATATTAATACTTCCTATTTTAAACATAAGTCTATAATATAGAATTTACATTAACTCATCTCAAATATAGTTGACTGCCATTTATTAACATTAATGTTGTAGATATTGCTATGCCATTTTAATTATTTTTTTTCTTTCTCAATATTGCCTTCATAAAATGTGAAATGGTCTGATTTGAAAAGAAAAAAAAAAGGAAAAAAAAAAGAATGACAAGAATTGTAGTTAGAGAAGCTGCACTTCTTTAAAGAATGAAATGGAAAACCAAAACAGTTTTGTAATGAATAATTGTTGTCATCTATAGATTCTCCAGATATTTTAAACTTACTTAAAGGAATGTTTGAATATATCAAATTCTTTTACATAACAGGTCATTCCATTATGTGTGTGATTGTATGCGTGTGTATATATATATGTGTATCTGTTTATATATCTATAAGTATGTATTTATGTATGTGTATACATGCATAAATGTGAATTATGTATGTGAATATGTGTGTGTATGTGTGTATGTGTATGTATTTATAAATATGTATGTACAGATAGTTCAAAAAATTATGCTACCACGTCATACTGCATTGCAAGTTTTACAACTTGTATTCAAGAAGAAAACATATGTTTGTATTGTATGTGTTTGTGTAAAAACCAGCCTACCCCACTATGAGATATATATATATATATATATATATATGTGTGTGTGTATATACACACATACACACTCACATGTATGCATACACACTTACATGTATGCGAACACATACGTATACACATGCAGGGACAGTGTCATGAATTTTCACTGGAAATATCATACGAGATGAATTCTTCATTCATTGAAATTTTCTTCTTCTTAAGGGAAGCTAATCATGTACCTCATGGCATATGCTACCAAATATGAATGATAAGGGGAGATAATATCAAGAATCCACTGCACTTGACATGCCATAAAGGAAAGGAGTGTTTGATTACTTTTCTTCAGACAAGCGGATGACTGTGGACACATGTTATCAAAAGCAGCAACATACGACCATATTTGTTCACTTGTCTCTAGAATAAATACTATTTTTTCTTGAATGTCATATCATTTCTGGAGATTTTTTAATTATTTCCCCTTCTCAATCAAAATTGTTTCATTTGTCACCAGGTGTTAAACTTGCCTTGTTTTTATAGAAGGTGAACACACACACACACACACACACACACACACACACACACATTTATATCTCTTATTAGAACAAGATTATTATTTCTCAGATTATATATATATATATATATATATATGTATGTGTTATTGTGTCTGTGAATGACTTGAATTGTCTTCCTTTCTACCATTGTTTCTAAGTTAGACAAAACTCATCATCTTTAGAGCAAAAGAGATAAATAACTAACGTGTAAATTCATCCACTTGTTTTGAGGATATGAAATGAACAGTGTATGACAAATAGAAGAAGAAAAAGTAGAAGAGTAGGGTAGAAGAAGAAGAACCAGGAAGATGGAAGAGGAAGAGGGTGAGAATAGCATCATTAGTTGCAAGTTTGTTGAACAAGTAGCTATACATGGTAACTTAATCTGCTGAAGAGAGCAGCCAGAAGCCTCACAGATCAATCATACAGTCTTATAGGTTATATTACTTATTTATATATATATATATATATATATATATATATACATACACACACACACAAATGCTGGGAATTTCAAAACATGAACGTCTTTCATCTTTCTCACGGTTTTGCTTGAATATGACTGATCAGGATATACGCAGCAACAACAAAGCTTGCTTCAAGCCAACGAGAAAAACTTATATGTGGGTGCACAGCCTGTTAGGTATAATAGCCAAGTTTTCTTTAGATTATAACACCGTCTTTAACTGGAAAAAGAAAATGTAATCTCATACATGCCAGCAGACAAGATTATATACATACATACCTACATACATACATATATGTACATATGTTAAACAATAATAATGAAGATGATGATAATGATGATGAGGAGGAGGATGATATATATAGCATCAATCAGTTTTCTAAATTGTGGAAAGTCCCTTGCAAGAAGATGCAAAACAACTTCTGAATGACTTAATATATTAGCTGATGGAACACTACCCAGGGGTGGGGAGTATTTTTACTAGTTTCTGTCATGTTTTCTGTGAGAGTGTGGAAGATTACTTTATTTTGCTCCAATAAAAGAAATATATGTGATGACCTGTTTATTTGATATTATTTAGGTTATAGACAGCTATGCTATTTTTACTTTTTAAAAATGGTTATTCTTTACACAACTGTTTTAGGTTCAATTGAATGAATGATATTTTCTTTCTCAACATGAAAAATACAAAAAAAAAAAATGCGGAATGGAAAATGACATGTTTTTAGATGTGAATGCTTAGTTATATATATATATATATATGTATACATATATATATATTATATATATATATATATATATATATATATACATACACACACACACAAATGCTGGGAATTTCAAAACATGAACGTCTTTCATCTTTCTCACGGTTTTGCTTGAATATGACTGATCAGGATATACGCAGCAACAACAAAGCTTGCTTCAAGCCAACGAGAAAAACTTATATGTGGGTGCACAGCCTGTTAGGTATAATAGCCAAGTTTTCTTTAGATTATAACACCGTCTTTAACTGGAAAAAGAAAATGTAATCTCATACATGCCAGCAGACAAGATTATATACATACATACCTACATACATACATATATGTACATATGTTAAACAATAATAATGAAGATGATGATAATGATGATGAGGAGGAGGATGATATATATAGCATCAATCAGTTTTCTAAATTGTGGAAAGTCCCTTGCAAGAAGATGCAAAACAACTTCTGAATGACTTAATATATTAGCTGATGGAACACTACCCAGGGGTGGGGAGTATTTTTACTAGTTTCTGTCATGTTTTCTGTGAGAGTGTGGAAGATTACTTTATTTTGCTCCAATAAAAGAAATATATGTGATGACCTGTTTATTTGATATTATTTAGGTTATAGACAGCTATGCTATTTTTACTTTTTAAAAATGGTTATTCTTTACACAACTGTTTTAGGTTTCAATTGAATGAATGATATTTTCTTTCTCAACATGAAAAATACAAAAAAAAAAAAATGCGGAATGGAAAATGACATGTTTTTAGATGTGAATGCTTAGTTATATATATATATATATATGTATACATATATATATATATATATATTGATTACAGTTCTTTAAAATCACCACATTTAATTTATTTCTGATTGAACAATCTATCAATTTTAATGATTCAATTAAAATAATCTCTACACTTTGATTTATGATACAAAAGAATTATGAAATATAAAAAAGAAAGAATATAATCTGAGGCTATTTCTTTTTGATATTTAGATGCATTAAATTTACAGAAATTTATTTCATATTAAAATGAAAGATAAAATCTTTTGAGCTGCCTTAGTTTTAACACAAACAAGCATAGTATGGACCCTTAACTGCATATGTTATCTACACTACAAGAATATTATGTGGAGTTTTAGCAATGTCTCCTTTTATTGACATTGTATGATAGTTGTGTCACTGTGACACAAGTAATGTCCTTCATTTGCAATCTTCCATGAAGATATGTTTGACCTTAGAGAAATATTACCTTGCTTGAGAAAAGGTTAAAGGTTAACAGCAGGAAGGGCATCTGGCTGTAGAAAATCTTCCACAGCAAATACCATCTGACCCATGCAAGAATGGAAAAATGGACATCAAAACAATGATGATGATGATGTAAAATTTTTCATATGAAATATTTTTCTATCACTATTGCTCTCCTTTCTGCAACAGCCATTCTGTAGAATCTTTCATATTTACTTTACCTGGATATGATAATACTTGTAAAGTATTGCACTTTTTCCAAACATGCAATGAAATATTCTTCTACATTATTTACATTCGACAGATATTGGCCTCATCTTGTTTATTGTTAATACAACGTTTTGGATGATATATCCTCCAGCCTTCTTAACCATTATGCCATATGCCCACGGGCATATGGTGTAGTGGTTAAGAGCATGGGCTAGTAACCCCAAGATTCCGAGTTCGATTCCAAGCAGTGACTTGAACAATAATAATAATTATAATACTAATAATAATAACATTGAAAAATACCTTAGGAATGAGAACCCAGGTTCGAAATTTCCCCAAGACACCTGAAGGAGGCTGGAGGGTATATCAGCTAAAACGTTGTGTTAACAACAAACAAGATATCCGTTGAATGTAAATAATGTACATAATTCCTCATCTCGTAAATATAGAACTGAAATATTCTTCTGTTTGTAAGTATTATTTGTAATTGTTTTTGGATATATAGAAAAATATTCATCTCTAAATGTGTGGATAACATTTCTCATATACATTATTTATTTATGTGCTACTTCTTGAGCTGTTTGGAAGTTTAAGTATCATTTAAAAGAATAAGTAGCTTTCCTTTGGAAGAAAATAATTTTATCTTTACTGATCCAGAATTTTAATTGATTAAGCTTAAATATTCATCTTTTTTAAACATTCTGTTGAAATCAATATGTTCCTATCATTCTTGTATTGAAAATACTTCACTCTTTATGAAATGTAAATGTTTCATCATTATGTAAGTATACTTCTAAGCATCTGTATACTTTAAATATATATACATCTAATTTACATTTTCTCTTAAAACATGCATAAAGCATGGAGTTAAACTAGTTACTGGATAAAATAGCAAAAATAATCAATGACTAAAAAAATTTATATCATGATTATAAGATAAGTTAAAAGAACATTAGTTATTTATTAAGTATATCAGCCAAATATTCTTTCATTTTTTGATAAACTAAGGTTATAAATATTGACTAAATTCCCTATCTAAATAATTGTACATTTTATTTGAAAACTATTACAATCAAATGCTGTTTATAAGCATAGTGTAAAGTACTGTACAATGTGGTGGTTTTAAGAATTGTTTTTGTAACTGGAGAAAAACTCTATGGATGAAATTGCTGAAATATAGCTAAAAAACAACATAAGGTAGGTAAACTGCATATGGTATGATTTACAGAATGTAAGTAAATCAAACACAGTTTTTATCAATGTAATAAACAAATTAACACATTTCTTCCTCATTTTCCTCTACGATTTCAAAACATAAAACAAAATATACTAAATCTTTACCTTGCTAGTATTTTACTAAAATTACTCACAGTTCATTTAATTCATATGACTCAACTCACAATATTTCAGTGCTAAATCAATTTCATTTAAGAATTACAAAATTGCAGCAGATCACGACAGCTAGAGTTTGCTGATATTGTGTAATTGTTTTAAAATATCATTCTCATTTATATTTATCCTCATTTATCATTGATTTCATTACTATCCATCATAATCACCCCTTTCATTATGTTTTAATCATGGACAAATAGTACTGGTGAAAGAATACAAACCACTAACTTCTCAGCTGGTTGTTCAGTACACCATCTCATTCCTCATGCAGAAGATCCTATATATATATACACATATACACATGCTCTTAAACACACACAAAACTTATAAGTCTGTTGATTTACCAGAAGTGATAAATAACAGGACTCAATACTTATGCAGAGTATTCTTTAATACCTTTTAATTGAAAGTACCCAGAGTAGCTTGTTTCCAATCATCAGCTGGTAAACCAAGCCTGCTTTTATTTTAAAATAGCCACTCTGAATATTGTTTGAAATATGAAATGAAAGTTTAAAGAAAATGCTTATCCTTATGTTCTTTTGTTTAAAAAACTTTGTGAATGACATGTGCAAAAATGGCAGCTTATGCTTTTGATTTCAATTCTAATTCTCATGGTTTGCCATGATGGTGAAATATGCAATGAAACTAATAATGTAAATTTGTGTTTATGAGCGTCTGTCTTAATTTATTCTATTTTTGTTCTGTATTCCATAATTAATAATGCTACTAAATGTAGCAGTTACTTAAACACTATATTGGAAGCAGACTAGAATATAGTAATCTATATGGTACTCTAAAAAATAGCTGTGGCAGTTGTACATCTGTTTGTATACATAAAATGTATGTACATATATATCGACGATGATGATGATA
>NC_042998.1:91534771-91557271 GCF_006345805.1 Octopus sinensis
ATACATACATGCACACACACACACACACACACACACACACATATATTTATACATATATGTGCACTCACATGTTGTGAGTTTGATATGTATTGTTATTTAACCATGTGTTAGCTTGGATTGATCAAATGTATGATCAAACATCCAAGCTATAACTGTGAGCATGTGGGTGTGTGTATATATATCAGCCAATTTGTTTGTTAGTCTCTTTCTCTTTCTCTTTCTCTCTCTCTCTCTCACTATATATATATATATATATATATATCATCACCATCATCATCACCATTTAACATCTATTGTCCATGCTGTTGGACTGTTAGACTATGCTGGGAGGCTGCACCAGACTCCAGTCTGATTTGGCATAGTTTTCTATGGCTGAATGCCCTTCCTAATGCCAACCACTCCGAGAGTGTAATGGGTGCTTTTATGTGACACTGGGGTACTTTTACATGCCACTGTCATGGGTGCCAATTTGCGTGACACCGGTATCTACCACAACAGTGATTTTAGTCAGCTTTATGGGTCGTCTTCTCAAACACAACATAATGCCAAAGGTCTCTGTGAGACTCAACACATACATATATATATGCATGGCTATGCATGTGTCCAAGTGTTTCTGTCCCTTTGTCTCGACACCACATGGTAATTGTAAAACTTAGAGATCTTTGTAATGTTTCTCTGTGTTTACCTTTGTTGATACAAATAAAGAAAAATGAAATGCAATCTGTCAAAAAAATGGCAGAAAAAAATGTATGCATTGATGCATACACGCACGCATGCACACACACACACACACACATACACACACACACCATCATGCATACATATATACTCACTCATTTACTCATTCACACATAGCTCATATGATACAAATATGTATAACTGAGACTTGGAGACAATTAGAACTCGGCAGGCCTTGAAGAATGAGTGCATGTCATTGATGAGGTACACAATGGAGATGAAAGGACTGATAAATTAAAGGATTAACCGATTAATTGAACAATTAAGTAGTCAGTTAATCAAGTAGTCAATTGGTTTTACATCAGCTTCTCTCCTTTTTTACCATTCCCTCATCTCTCTCCCTAGGTTCATTGCCCACACTCTCTTCTTTCTCTTCTCCCTCTGATGTTAGAGTCACTTTAAGGCCTGGCAAGTCACAAGGCCATCATCACTAGTACTGGTGCCGTAAGAAAGGCACTCAGTAGATTCTCTTAAGTCGTTGGCATTAAGAGGGGCATCAAGCTATGGAAACTAAGCCAAAGTAGACATTGGTACTTGTCACCAGTATATGACTACTTATATAACCCTATAAGTCTGCGTGATATACATATGGGGTTAAATAGTATGTGTGTGTGTGCATGTGTATGAATATTTTTATATACATGTGTGTTTATATGCACACACACACACACATATTCAAGTGAGTGGACGAATGAAAGAAAGGGCACTCAACTACATTTATTGGGATTTACATGTATGAAATCTGAACCAAACTGTTTTGATCCATATATATATTTGTATAGATTTTCATGTGTCACATGGACCATTGCCACCCTACTTCTTGGGCATGCTTTGCTCTTCACTAATGTGGTGTGTAATTTTGTGTGTCTATTCACTTTACAGGTCCTTCTCTTAAGCTGTTTTCCACATAGCTTGGGATTTGAGGAATCTGGGTAGAATGTTTGTGCTTTTAAAGTTATTCCATGGCTTTCTTATTACTTGGTCAAATCATTTTATTTTCTTCCCTTTTATAGCCCTTGGTAACAGTGCATGTCATATGAATAACTTTATTCATGGAAGTTTTTCTACAGGTATCTTGAAATGATACCCCTGTAAAGACTGCATTTTGAAAACTTCTTCTCTGTTAATATATCTTGAGATATTCGGGCCCTTGTTTCTGAGGAGTAGGTTGTGACTCAGAAAATATGGGCATTTGACTGCTTGAGTTGCTAACTGTGATCTTAACCTATTCTAAATTAGTTTTCTAAATCTTCCAAATGCCAGAGATGTTAGTAATACCTTCTCTTTTCATGTTTTCTGATCAAACAGTTCCATACTGCCAACAAACTCTGTGACATTTTATTTCAGAACTATCATTTTTTTGCTAAGTGACAGGATTGTGTATTTTGTACCCTTAATTTTTATACCTACTTTTTGCATATGCTTCATCTAGCTGTTAAAGTATCAATTTGTCAAAGATCACAGATATTAAGATCGTGTCATCAGCAAATCTAGTATCTATGGAGAGGGTCAGTGAGTACCAGCCTCTTATCTAAGTCTTTCACATCATTCATGTCAAACGGCAGTGGCTAGTAGGCAGCCTTCATTCAACCCCTCATGCACTTAAACCAATCCATTAGCTGACTACCTATCACAAAATTTGTTTTTAATTTTGACACAAGGTCAGCAGTTATGAGAAGATAGGAAAGTTAATTACATCAACCCAAGTGCTCAACTGCCACTTATATTATCAACCCAAAGGGTAAAAAGCAAAGCCGACCTTGATAGAATTTAAACTCAGAAAATAACACTAGAAGAAATACTACTAAGTATTTTCTCTGGCTTGTTAATGATTCTGCCAGCTCACTACCTTAATAATTATAAATAATAATACACTTATCTTAAGATGCTGGGTGTGTCACAGCGACTGATTTTAACAAACATGCAGATTAAAAATAAATAATAATTAGTAGTGGTAGCAGTAGTTTTTATTACTGTAGTAAAGATGTTTTCTTATATTAACACACTGGTATTAAAAAGTAACACAACCTCAGTTAAATTTTTTATCTTTCAGTACATTTTAAAAAGTTTGTTAGTAATATCAGTAGTTAAAAAAGTAATGTATCTCTTCAAATATTAAAATTACTTATAAAATATTGATTGCATGCAATAATTTGATAAATCGATAAATTGCCAAAGAAGATATTATTGTTTGCATATTCAGAAATGAATTCATCTTTCTTTTGAAGCAGAACAATAAACATGATTTAGATATACAATTGAAAGCAATCCTCTAAATGCATTTTCAGAATTTCGAATTCATAATCATTTTTTTTCAAAATAATTAATTGTATGAAAGATATAATTTCTGTGAGGTTTTTTAGTGCTGTTTTGTGTTTGTAAGCTGTCTGCAAAGTATTTCTTCACTTGAGTAGTTAATTCTTTTGAAAAGGAGATTGAAGTTGTAACTTTAGACTGCATCTGGAAGAGAAAAATATAAAGAAAATAATGTTTAATAAGCCAAATTAGCCAGTTAATTCTCTAGTAGTGCTTCAGCATGCTTGCTGCCCATAATACAAAACCAGTAAAAGTTATAAAGATTCTGTCACAGATTTCAAAATTTCAACACTGAATATTTTTCCATATAAATTATATATACTATCTTCATCATCATTTAGTCTCCATATTCCATGCTGGAATGGGTTGGATGGTTTGACAGGATCCAACAAGTCAAAGGACTGTGTACATGTTCATAATATAGAGGGTGGCAAGCTGGCAGAATTGTTAGTACGCTGAGCATAATACTTAGCTGTATTTCACCTGCTGTTACGTTCTGAGTTCAAATTCTGCCAAGGTTGACTTTGCTTCTCATCCTTTTGGGGTTGATTAAATATGTATCAGTTACACACTGGGATCAATGTAATCAACTTAATCCCTTTGTCTGTCCTTGTTTGTCCTCTATGTTTAACCCCACTGTGGGCAATAAAGAAATAGATACATGTATATATAAATATATGTATATCATCACCATCATGCTAGCATGGGTTGGATGGTTTGACATGGAGCTGTCCAGACTCTATCTATTGTGCATGGTTTCTATGACTGGATGCACTTTCTAACACCAACCACTTAAATGGGTGTGCTGGGTGCTTTTTATGAGCCACTGACATGGGTGCATTTACACAGCACCAGCATGGGCACATTTATGCAACACCAGCTTGAGTGCTTTGTATGTGATACTGGCATCTGAAAGGATAAGCCTGTATGTGTGGTAGACAGAGATTTTACTTAGCTTGACACATTTTATAAAGTGCAACAAATCACCACATCTCCTGGTCTCTTGTCATTTCCCCAGTGAGGTCCAGCATCTGAAGATCTTTTCTCATCACTTTGTTCCACGTCTTCCTGGGTCTACCCCTTCCACAGGTACCCTCCATGATTAGAGCTTGACACTTCTTTATGCAGCTATCCTCATCCATATGCACACACATATACACACACACATATATGTAAATTATAATTATAAAAGTATATCTGTCTGTCTATCTATCTGTGTGTGTGTGTGTGTGACATTCTATATAATTATTGCGAAATTGATTTTATAAGTTCTTTTGATGGTCTTTCATTCAATTTTGTTATAGTAGTACGAAAAATTTGATAGTATCCTCAACAAACTGGTTGAAAAAGTGAAAATTATGCAACTAATTATTGATTTGAATAATGTTACAGTGCTGTGTCTTTCACAATACCCCTACTTTACTATACTTTAACGACATGCTTTTCTTGACTCTTACAGTGGAGGAAATGGGGTTTGCTACCTTCTCTGAACAAAGAAGGTGGATTTGAGATTGTCACTACAATGTCAGTGTTGCTAATGTTGTAGTGTTAATCACAAGTCTACCTTCTTGTTTGGAGAAGGCAATAAATCCCCTTTCCACCATTGTAAATGAAATAATGGATCATTTTGGCTTATGGAATGAATACCTGCCAGTTTAATAAAGAAGAGATTCCATTGAAATTTTGTCCTAGTTAGTCAAACAGAAGTATAGCCTCAACAAATTAAACTGTTAAAAACATTAGATTTCCAAGATAAGAAGCATGTTAATATTCTTCCACAAAAGCATCAACCCACATTTATTTCAAGATCAACATTTTCAACATATATTTAATTGGTTATATATTTTATTATGCTAGTTACATTTTCATCCTAATGATCACAGATAAACTTATGACACAGAATTCTAACTTATCTTGAGATCAGATGTTATATTTCGATTTTGTGATTATGGCATAGTGTGTATGAAATTGTATTAGATACAATTTCACCCTTGCTTTGAACATCTAAAAATTAATGTAATGTAGCTGCTGAAATGTGATTTCTTAAGACATTTTCCTGTGAACAGCATTTTAAAAATGGCGTTTATAAAAAAAAAATTATCCAAAGTTTTCATTAAATATTTTGAATTTCTGAAGAGAGAAAAGAGAAAGTAAAATAAAATATTTGAAAATACTTATTTTCAAACAATTTCTTCAATAAAATTCTTAATTTTCTAATGCTGATGTATTATTAAATCAATACATTTTATTCCCATAAAGAAAAAGTGTAGTTATTTAAATTTGATGGAGAGAAAAACCACAAAGCTACAGATGAATTTTATATAGTTTCTAAATCTGCAATATTTAAAAGTAAAAATGAAATCTGGAATAGCTACTTTCTATACACAACAGTTAACTACTATTTTGGTAAAATGCTCATGTCACATTTGATTACTAATTTTGATTATATTGTTATATAAATATATTCTTATTTTCTGCTATGACAATAAGTAGCACTTTATTAAAGTGATTTTTAATCCTTTTGAATTTTAAACTATGTTTTTTTTTCTGTTGCAATGGCTATTTTAAGATATTTAAAATGTATTTACTTTCATAAATTATATTCTTGTTGTGCTGAATAATCCATTATATATATATATATATATGTACTTCCTTTTTCAAATATGTCTTTCATGTGGCTTTTTTTTTTGTTTATTTCAGGTAAGATACCAATTTCTTTGGTGAAATTTCTGTTATCGGATGTCAAAATGAGTCTACATAATTTATTCTTCTGCAGTATCATTACTTATACATATGTGAGAAAAAATTATAGATATTCAACAGAATGTGTGTATTAAATTAAAAAAAAACTTTATTTCAAAGTCTTACCAAAATTATAATTTAATTTTCTACATCTCAGGTATGTAATCTTATAATTTCTATTTTCAATGATTAAAATGTGTTTTAAGGAGGTAAAGTAAAAATTGAATCATTCTTGATTTAAAATTAATTTCTTTTAATCAGTTTTTATTTTCAGATATTAACTCACATTTTTGTTTATTATTTATGAAATATATATTGGTCTGTCTTCATATTATTTTGCCTGACAAAATTATAAAAGGCTAAGTCTGAAAGTTGTGGAATATTTAGCTTTTTTTTTAGACAATACTAAAAATAAAAGAATTGTTAAAGCCATAATTTAGTACAAATATCACTGTTTTTTTAAAACAATTTTAGGACTTCAACAATTAATGTTTGCTGTGGTATGCACATAAAAACATACACATATTTATAAATTAAATGCATGTATTTTTATATGTATACATACATACATACATATGCATACTTATATATATATATATATATATAATATATATACTTTTCTCTCTCTCTTTTGCTCTTTATGTATTTGTATGAATATGTATATATGTATGTATATCTCAAGTACTACTGGTAACATGTAACCCAGTACAAACTGTTGCATAGTCGGGTCGTCGGCGACTAAACCGGCAACCCCACCAAGCTTGCTTGGTGAGGAAGGTGTTTATTGGACACCCTACGGGATGAAAAACAAAACCCGTCAAAGAGCGGAGGAACTCTTGAGAGTCAACAGCCATCCAATAAATGTCTTAAGGCTGTATCATGCGTGGGGACATAGAAATAATCAGACTGAATACCTGATCGCACGGTTAAACCAATGGGAGTGAAGGACTCCTAGCCTTTGTTAGGGCATCCATCTAGAAGGCAACTCAGGTAACTGGGATAACTCTGACATAAAACCTGCGGCTCAGTGGTTACTGATGATGTTGACTTGTTCTTCTTTTCGGATTATGGCTACTGTTGCTTAGTGAGTGGGATTGACTCAGTGCACAGCCTTTCCTCACTTTAAAAAAAAATCTTCTTGCACAGGCATTGCATGATAACAACATTGATTAAGCTTCGTGCAATGGCCATACTCAATAACGAGGGGGCAGCCACCATATGTACATGTATATATATATATATATATATATATATGAAAGAAATAAGTGGAAATTTTACTGGTGAGTGTGTTAAATTATAGGGCACTAAAAGAGAATGACTTTCCCCAGACACAACAATATATATATATGGGATATGGAAGCACTCTGTCGGTTACGACGACGAGGGTTCCGGTTGATCCAATCAACGGAACAGCCTGCTCATGAAATTAACGTGTAAGTGGCTGAACACTCCACAGACACGTGTACCCTTAATGTAGTTCTCGGGGATATTCAGCGTGACACAGAGAGTGACAAGGCCGGCCCTTTGAAATACAGGTACAAGAGAAACAGGAAGTAAGAGTGAGAGAAAGTTGTGGTGAAGAGTACAGCAGGGATCACCATCATCCCTGCCGGAGCCTCGTGGAGCTTTTAGGTGTTTTTGCTCAATAAACACTCACAACGCCCGGTCTAAGAATTGAAACCGCGATCCTACGATAGTGAGTCCGCTGCCCTAACCACTGGGCCATTGCGCCTCCACACACACACACACACATATATATATATACATATATATATATATATATATATATATATATATATATATATATATATATAATATATATATATATATATATATATACCTACCTCCTAGCTCCTACATCTGTTGGTAACAAAGGGCCCCTCCCTCAGAGTGAAAGGCAAATTGTATGATACCTCTGTGTGAACAGCCATGCTACATGACAGTGAAACATGGGCTGTGACTGCTGAAGGGCATGTGTAGGACTGAAAGAAATGAAGCTACTATGCTTTGCTAGATGTGCAATGCCTGTCATGAACGACAGAGTGTAAGTGTCTTGAAAGAAAATTTGGACATAAGAGGCATAATATTTGTATACAATAAATGAATTTAATACAATACTCTAACATTATTATAATCAAAAATAATATGGCTTCTCCTTTTCTTCTGCACACAATCAATTCAAAGTATACATAAAAAAATAATCAAAAATATGATGACAAATAAAGGTAGACAATCGCAGTTTAGTTACCAGGGAAGAAGACATCTGAGGATGACTTCTGGTTTAATTGCATTGAAATTATGATGCATAAACCCTTCTAGACACTGTATGAGACTAATTTAAACATATGCAAAATAAAATACTAGATACAGACACACAAAAGAAATTACAGTTATAATGTAAATAATTTATTTTCTCAGAAAACAATGGAAGAAATAATGGATTTTTTTTCAATTGTTTCTTGTAAAATAATTATTTGCTTTTCATTTGAGACCAAATAATTATTTTGTTTTCAGGCATTATAAATAAATATGGAGACTAGATACTAAAGATGTTTTGAGAATATTTTCTTAAAAATTATTTAATTTATATTAGGTGATTTGCCAGTTTATACAGAAATAAAAGAGAGAGTGGAAGAACAGGAAAAGACCAAAGATATACCAGGAGTAGTATTACAAAAGGCTTCAGTAATAGATGAAATTTCACATCCATTTGAAATAACTAAAGGTGTAAATATGGATTTATCTTTCCAAATAACTTCTAAAGAAGTGGAATATTCTCCAGAGGAGATTGAAGTAGTCCAAGATACTGTGAAACAGAAGGCTATTGAAATAGATATAGGAAAACCACATGAAGTTTATGTCACTCAAAGAGAACAAATAACAATTGAACCAATTAGTAAAGAATTGACACAAGTTGATATCAAACCTGAAACTAAAGAGGAAGTTTCTATTCAACTTGACGTTGGAGAGAAACCTGTTGAGAAAACAGAAGTTATATCTATTGATATTGGTAAACCTGAGAAACCAGTCAGTGAAATTGAAGTGCAAGTTGCACCTCATGTACCTGAGATAATTTCTATACAAAAAGAACAGATAACTACAGATAAAAGGGAAATTTTAATTAGCAAAGAAGAAACTGAAGTTATTCCAGAAATTTCTACAGTTGATATTGTGCAAGAAAGTACAGTTCAAATGGAAGCTAAAGAAATGGAAATTAAAGAGAAGAAACCACAACTTACTGATATTACAACAATTTCTACTGCTGTAATGAAGGAAAAACAACCAGAAGAAGAAGTGAAACCTGTTTCTGAAATTCAACCAACAGATGTATCTGAGATGGTAATACCAGAGGAAGTTGAAACTGCTAAAGTTACCTCAATTATAACTACAAGCACTGAGGAAAGGAAGACCAAGATTTCTCCAGAGAAAATTAGTGATATTCCTGTGGAAATGGTATTATCAATTGACTCTAAGAAAGTCACATCTGAAGATCAGGTACCAATGGTTATAAAGACTGAACAGACATATACAACAGGTGAAGAAGAGGTGGAGAAAGAAATTACAGTGCAGACATTGGAAATGCCATTACAAGACACAGTAACTGTAAAACCAGTGGAAGAAACTGGTATTCAAATTTCTGTGAGTTCTACAAAAGCATCTGCTATTGAAGAAGCTCCTGTTGAAGATGTAACTGAGAAGGTTGTTGAAATCAGCAAGGAAAGTGAAATGAATCCTGTGAGTAAAGAAGTGAAAGATATCTCTGAAATGACCATTATAAGTGCTCCATCAGTAAGTGTTGTGAGTACAGCTGAAGAAGAACTTTCTGAAGAAGAATTCTTTGATATTCCATCAACTGAAGAAAAGAAAGTGGAACCTAAAGAGGTTTCTGATGAGGAAAAAGACACATTAGTTAGTGTACGTGATGAGATTCGCACAGCAGAAGATGTGCTAGTTGATGCTATTGAACATATCACTGATATAGAGAAAGAACATGTAGAGATACCTATGTCTGCAGCTGTTGTTAGCACTGATCTTCAAGAGATTACAATTAAAAAGACAATTCCTACTGAAATTGTACATGAGCAAGTAGTTTCAAAGGAACCTGTTGAAAAGACAGAAGTTCATATTAAACCAGAAACTAAAGAGGAAGTTTCCATTCAACTTGATATTGGTACTAATCCTGTTGAGAAATCAGAAGTTATATCCATTGATATTGGTAAACAAGAAAACCCAGTCAGTGAAATTGAAATGCAAGTGGCACCTCAAATACCTGAGATAATTTCTATACAAAAAGAACAGATATCTAGAGATAAGAGGGAAATTTTAATTAGCAAAGAAGAAACTGAAGTTATTCCAGTAATTTCTACATTTGATATTGTGCCAGAAAGTACAATTCAGATCGAAGCTAAAGAAATGGAAATTAAAGAGAAGAAACCACAAATTACTGATATTACTACAATTTCAACGACTGTATTGAAGGAGAAACAACCAGAAGAAGAAGTGAAACCTATTTCTGAAATTCAACCAACAGATGTATCTGAGACGGTAATACCAGAGGAAGTTGAAACTGCTAAAGTTACCTCAATTATAACTACAAGCACTGAGGAACGGAAGACCAAGATTTCTCCAGAGAAAATTAGTGATATTCCTGTGGAAATGGTATTATCAATTGACTCTAAGAAAGTCACATCTGAAGATCAGGTACCAATGGTTATAAAGACTGAAAAGACATATACAACAGGTGAAAAAGAGGTGGAGAAAGAAATTACAGTGCAGACATTGGAAATGCCATTACAAGACACAGTAACTGTAAAACCAGTGGAAGAAACCGGTATTCAAATTTCTATGAGTTCTACAAAAGCATCTACTATTGAAGAAGCTCCCATTGAAGATGTAACTGAGAAGGTTGTTGAAATCAGCAAGGAAAGTGAAATGAATCCTGTGAGTAAAGAAGTGAAAGCTATCTCTGAAATGACGTTATAAGTGCTCCATCAGTAAGTGTTGTGAGTACAGCTGAAGAAGAACTTTCTGAAGAAGAATTCTTTGATATTCCATCAACTGAAGAAAAGAAAGTGGAACCTAAAGAAGTTTCTGATGAGGAAAAAGCCACATCAGTTAGTGTACGTGATGAGATTCGCACAGCAGAAGATGTGTTAGTTGATGCTATTGAACATATCACTGATATAGAGAAAGAACATGTAGAGATACCTGTGTCTGCACCTGTTGTTAGCACTGATCTTCAAGAGATTACAATTAAAGAGACAATTCCTACTGAAATTGTACATGAAGAAGTAGTTTCAAAGGAACCTGTTGAGAAGAGAGAAGTAGAAATTAAACCTGAAACTATAGAGGAAATGTCTATTCAACTTGAAATTGGTGCTAAGCCTGTTGAGAAAACAGAAGTTGTATCCATTGATATTGGTAAACCAGAAAAAGTTGTCACTGAAATTAAAAAGACAGAGGTTGATATTAAACCAGAAGCTAAAGAGGAAATGTCTATTCAACTTGACATTGGTGCTAACCCTGTTGAGAAAACAGAAGTTGTATCCATTGATATTGGTAAACCAGAAAAAGTTGTCACTGAAATTAAAAAGACAGAGGTTGATATTAAACCAGAAGCTAAAGAGGAAATGTATATTCAACTTGACATTGGTGCTAACCCTGTTGAGAAAACAGAAGTTGTATCCATTGATATTGGTAAACCAGAAAAAGTTGTCACTGAAATTAAAAAGACAGAGGTTGATATTAAACCAGAAGCTAAAGAGGAAATGTCTATTCAACTTGACATTGGTGCTAACCCTGTTGAGAAAACAGAAGTTGTATCCATTGATATTGGTAAACCAGAAAAAGTTGTCACTGAAATTAAAAAGACAGAGGTTGATATTAAACCTGAAACTAAAGAGGAAGTCTCTATCCAACTTGACATTGGTGCTAAACCTGTTGAGAAAACAGAGGTCATCTCCATTGATGTTGGGAAACCAGAAAAAGTGGTAACTAAAATTGAAAAAACAGAGGTTGATATTAAACCAGAATCTAAAGAGGAAGTGGCTATCCAACTTGATATTGGTGCTAACCCTGTTGAGAAAAGAGAAGTCATGTCTATTGATGTTGGTAAACGTGAGATACCAGTCGGTGAAATCGAAATGCAAGTGGCACCTCAAGTACCTGAAGTTATTTCTATACAAAAAGAACAGATAACTACAGATAAGAAGGAAATTTTAATTAGCAAAGAAGAAACTGAAGTTATTCCAGAAATTTCTACAGTTGATATTGTGCAAGAAAGTACAGTTCAAATGGAAGCTAAAGAAATGGAAATTAAAGAGAAGAAACCACAAATTACTGATATTACAACAATTTCTACTGCTGTAATGAAGGAAAAACAACCAGAAGAAGAAGTGAAACCTGTTTCTGAAATTCAACCAACTGATGTATCTGAGACGGTAATACCAGAGGAAGTTGAAACTGCTAAAGTTACCTCAATTATAACTACAAGCACTGAGGAACGAAAGACTAAGATTTCTCCAGAGAAAATTAGTGATATTCCTGTGGAAATGGTTGTATCAATTGACTCTAAGGAAGTCACATCTGAAGATCAGGTACCAATGGTTATAAAGACTGAACAGACATATACAACAGGTGAAGAAGAGGTGGAGAAAGAAATTACAGTGCAGACATTGGAAATGCCATTACAAGACACAGTAACTGTAAAACCAGTGGAAGAAACCGGTATTCAAATTTCTGTGAGTTCTACAAAAGCATCTGCTATTGAAGAAGCTCCCGTTGAAGATGTTACTGATAAGGTTGTTGAAATCAGCAAGGAAAGTGAAATGAATCCTGTGAGTAAAGAAGTGAAAGATATCTCTGAAATGACCATTATAAGTGCTCCATCAGTAAGTGTTGTGAGTACAGCTGAAGAAGAACTTTCTGAAGAAGAATTCTTTGATATTCCATCAACTGAAGAAAAGAAAGTGGAACCTAAAGAAGTTTCTGATGAGGAAAAAGACACATCAGTTAGTGTACGTGATGAGATTCGCACAGCAGAAGATGTGCTAGTTGATGCTATTGAACATATCACTGATATAGAGAAAGAACATGTAGAGATACCTATGTCTGCACCTGTTGTTAGCACTGATCTTCAAGAGATTACAATTAAAGAGACAATTCCTACTGAAATTGTACATGAAGAAGCAGTTTCAATGGAACCTGTTGAGAAGGCAGGAGTAGAAATTAAACCAGAAACTAAAGAGGAAATGTCTATTCAACTTGACGTTGGTGCTAACCCTGTTGAGAAAACAGAAGTTGTATCCATTAATATTGGTAAACCAGAAAAAGTTGTCACTGAAATTAAAAAGACAGAGGTTGATATTAAACCTGAAACTAAAGAGGAAGTCTCTATTCAATTTGACATTGGTGCTAAACCTGTTGAGAAAACAGAAGTTATATCTATTGATATTGGTAAACCTGAGAAACCAGTCAGTGAAATTGAAATGCAAGTGGCACCTCAATTACCTGAAGTTGTTTCTATACAAAAAGAACAGATAACTATTGATAAGAAGGAAATTATCATTAGCAAAGAAGAAACCGAAGTTATTCCAGAAATGTCTACAGTTGATATTGTGCAAGAAAGTACAATTCAAATGGAAGCTAAAGAAATGGAAATTAAAGAGAAGAAACCACAACTTACTGATATTACAGCAATTTCTACTGCTGTAATGAAGGAAAAACAACCAGAAGAAGAAGTGAAACCTGTTTCTGAAATTCAACCAATAGATGTATCTGAGACGGTAATACCAGAGAAAGTTGAAACTGCTAAAGTTACTTCAATTATAACTACAAGCACTGAGGAAAGGAAGACCAAGATTTCTCCAGAGAAAATTAGTGATATTCCTGTGGAAATGGTATTATCAATTGACTCTAAGAAAGTCACATCTGAAGATCAGTTACCAATGGTTATAAAGACTGAACAGACATATACAACAGGTGAAGAGGAGGTAGAGAAAGAAATCACAGTGCAGACATTGGAAATGCCATTACAAGACACAGTAACTGTAAAACCAGTGGAAGAAACTGGTATTCAAATTTCTGTGAGTTCTACAAAAGCATCTGCTATTGAAGAAGCCCCGTTGAAGATGTTACTGATATGGTTGTCGAAATCAGCAAGGAAAGTGAAATGAATCCTGTGAGTAAAGAAGTGAAAGATATCTCTGAAATGACCATTATAAGTGCTCCATCAGTAAGTGTTGTGAGTACAGCTGAAGAAGAACTTTCTGAAGAAGAATTCTTTGATATTCCATCAACTGAAGAAAAGAAAGTGGAACCTAAAGAGGTTTCTGATGAAGAAAAAGACACATCAGTTAGTGTACGTGATGAGATTCGCACAGCAGAAGATGTGTTAGTTGATGCTATTGAACATATCACTGATATAGAAAAAGAACATGTAGAGATACCTGTGTCTGCACCTGTTGTTAGCACTGATCTTCAAGAGATTACAATTAAAGAGACAATTCCTACTGAAATTGTACATGAGCAAGTAATTTCAGAGGAACCTGTTGAGAAGACTGAAGTAGAAATTAAACCAGAAATGAAAGAGGAAATGTCTATTCAACTTGAAATTGGTGCTAAGCCTGTTGAGAAAACAGAAGTTGTATCCATTGATATTGGTAAACCAGAAAAAGTTGTCACTGAAATTAAAAAGACAGAGGTTGATATTAAACCTGAAACTAAAGAGGAAGTCTCTATCCAACTTGACATTGGTGCTAAACCTGTTGAGAAAACAGAGGTCATCTCCATTGATGTTGGGAAACCAGAAAAAGTGGTAACTAAAATTGAAAAGACAGAGGTTGATATTAAACCTGAAACTAAAGAGGAAGTTTCTATTCAACTTGACATTGGAGAGAAACCTGTTGAGAAAACAGAAGTTATATCTATTGATATTGGTAAACCTGAGAAACCAGTCAGTGAAATTGAAGTGGAAGTTGCACCTCATGTACCTGAGATAATTTCTATACAAAAAGAACAGATAATTTCAGATAAAAGGGAAATTTTAATTAGCAAAGAAGAAACTGAAGTTATTCCAGAAATTTCTACAGTTGATATTGTGCAAGAAAGTACAGTTCAAATGGAAGCTAAAGAAATGGAAATTAAAGAGAAGAAACCGCAAATTACTGATATTACAACAATTTCTACTGCTGTAATGAAGGAAAAACAACCAGAAGAAGAAGTGAAACCTGTTTCTGAAGTTCAACCAACAGATGTATCTGAGACGGTAATACCAGAGGAAGTTGAAACTGCTAAAGTTACCTCAATTATAACTACAAGCACTGAGGAAAGGAAGACCAAGATTTCTCCAGAGAAAATTAGTGATATTCCTGTGGAAATGGTATTATCAATTGACTCTAAGAAAGTCACATCTGAAGATCAGTTACCAATGGTTATAAAGACTGAACAGACATATACAACAGGTGAAGAAGAGGTAGAGAAAGAAATTACAGTGCAGACATTGGAAATGCCATTACAAGACACAGTAACTGTAAAACCAGTGGAAGAAACTGGTATTCAGATTTCTGTGAGTTCTACAAAAGCATCTGCTATTGAAGAAGCCCCTGTTGAAGATGTAACTGATATGGTAGTCGAAATCAGCAAGGAAAGTGAAATGAATCCTGTGAGTAAAGAAGTGAAAGATATCTCTGAAATGACCATTATAAGTGCTCCATCAGTAAGTGTTGTGAGTACAGCTGAAGAAGAACTTTCTGAAGAAGAATTCTTTGATATTCCATCAACTGAAGAAAAGAAAGTGGAACCTAAAGAGGTTTCTGATGAGGAAAAAGACACATCAGTTAGTGTACGTGATGAGATTCGCACAGCAGAAGATGTGTTAGTTGATGCTATTGAACATATCACTGATATAGAGAAAGAACATGTAGAGATACCTGTGTCTGCAGCTGTTATTAGCACTGATCTTCAAGAGATTACAGTTAAAGAGACAATTCCTACTGAAATTGTACATGAAGAAGTCGTTTCAAAGGAACCTGTTGAGAAGATAGAAGTAGAAATTAAACCAGAAATTAAAGAGGAAATGTCTATTCAACTTGAAATTGGTGCTAAGCCTGTTGAGAAAACAGAAGTTGTATCCATTGATATTGGTAAACCAGAAAAAGTTGTCACTGAAATTAAAAAGACAGAGGTTGATATTAAACCTGAAACTAAAGAGGAAGTCTCAATCCAACTTGACATTGGTGATAAACCTGTTGAGAAAACAGAGGTCATCTCCATTGATGTTGGGAAACCAGAAAAAGTTGTCACTGAAATTGAAAAGACTGAGGTTGAAATTATACCAGAAAGTAAAGAAGAAGTCTCTATCCAACTTGACGTTGGTGCTAAACCTGTTGAGAAAATAGAAGTTATCTCCATTGATATTGGTAAACCTGAGAAACCAGTGAGTGAAATTGAAATGCATTTTGCACCTCAAGTCCCTGAGGTTATTTCTCTAGAAAAAGAAGCAATAACTACTGATGAGAAGGAAATTATCATTAGCCATGAAGAAATCGAAGTTACTCCAGAAATGTCTATAGTTGATATTGTGCCAGAAAGTACAGTCCCTGTTGAAGTCAAAGATTTGGAAATTAAAGAGAAAGAATCACCATTTACTGAGCTTAAATTGAGCATTCCTGGTCCTGACACATTTGAATCATTGAAAGAAGGTGTTGAAGACATAGGTATCTTGTGGATCCTCATGCAGGATTTATTACGTGCTTCTGCACTCACTGCCGCCGCTTGACTTTACACAAGCATCAATATCTGTAGCTTACCAATGCCTCAATAGCATGCTGTTCAATGTCTATTACCATGTCTTTAACTACTGTATTTGCTTATATGTCTCTTTCAGCTCAATAATTTGTCAGTAGTTTTGTTGGGTCTTTGTTGTATTTGAAAATATTGTCCATATATGGAAAAAAAAATTGCTTTCCTTGTATTATTATGTAGTGCATGTAGCTTTGCCTACAATGATCTTAGGTGACATAAAATTGATTGTCTGTCCCTTTCTTTGTATCTTCCCCTTTTATATAGTCTTCATGTCACTGTGATTTCCATTTTGTCTTTCATGATTATTTTTATATGAGTTCAAGTTTCTTTGTTTCTCTAAATTTGTCTATATCTTCTTTACTCTTCTCGTTATCTTTTGTCTTTTCTGTCTCTTATCTTTCATTTCTTTTCCTGTCCGATTCTCTTCTGATTCTCTTCTTTAGTTTGAATATTCAAAATATTCATTTCATACTATTATTATGTAAATATTCTCAATGTGCTTATTGTCCTTTAGAATATTTTTTAAACAAATTAGTATTGAATATGTCCTTTGATACTGATAATGTCTAACTAATGCTTTATCTTATATGATTGTTTATAGGTTTGATATTAGTTCATCTTTGATTATCATGTCATTGTGTAGAATGTCTTAGTGTATACATTTGCATGAAAAAGAGCCTATAATACTTGCATTTTGTGCATATATGTAAAGTGAAACATGCTCAGTATTGAAGTTTGTATTCATGATTACATTTATCATATGAGAATTAATCTAAATAAGGGGATTTTGTATAAAATCATGAAGAAATATTTTAGTAAATAACAGGATTCTCTCTGCCTAGTTTTTAGAATTTAACAATTCATAATTGTACATTCTTGAAATATATTCTTCATAGGCCATTTACTTCATCCTTGGAGTTATTGTTTTACACATCATATTGAACATCCATATTTTTACTCCCTTTTCCTAAAAGTATACAGTTTCTTAGTTGAGTTGTAATCTTAGGTACTGTATTTAGTAAGCAACATTGTTATCTCACTACAAATGAAGGAACAGGTTTCTGAAAATTATAGGAAATCACAGAGACTCTTAAAAATAAACTTACAGTAAAAAGAAAAATATGCAAGATGGGATTCATAGTTTTAGGATGTTTCTTGTAAAATCTCATCTCCAAAATTCAGAGATGTACATCTGTATTTCTTCTAAATGGTTTAATGGGAATTTAATCTTATATAATTTAGTTGAATTTCTTTATATTTGTTTCTTTTTATTTTATTTATATGGTATTTCTTTATTTTAAATGTTAGTAGTCTTTATTTGAAAAATTAGTTAAATACAACGCAGATACTTAGTATACTGGGTTTATGTGTATAAAAAATATCAAGGGAGAATTCACAAAAAAACAAAAGATGAAGACAGGTGGTGTAGACAATAAACAGATGTATTAATTTAACACTCAGAAATTGAAAAAGTCTTTAACGTTTTGAAGAAAAGGAAGACATACCAAGAAAAATTAGTTTATGTGGTTCCATGTGGTCAATTGCTTATGCATCCTTAGATTGTTCATATTTGTAGATAACAGGATATAAGCATAAATATGCAACCATATACAGACATATGCACACTGTTTACTCAATATAAATGTCTTCTATCTTTCCTGTAGGTTAGCATTTTAGTGTTCAACTGTAATCAACTCTTCCATCTACAGGATTTCTGTTGCTATTGCTCATCACTCACTATCTTGCTGTGTCACAAATAATACACATAATACACTTTGCCTCTTTTGTGTAGAATGATACCCTGTTGACCTAGCAACTGCAATAACTACATAAAATCATATCCCTTTATATTCTAGCTGGTGTTTCAACTATTATATTTTTTACTACATCATACCACTGCACTGATTTATGACCTCTTAAGTAATGGAAAATATTTTCTTCCTCACTTGAACTATCTACGAAGGTCATGTAATTCATATGATGGAGTTTCTGTGCATCATTTGCATCTAAATTCCTGGTTCTTTGCTAGTCTGTCAAAGATCCTTCTGCACTTTTTGAACAACCATTGTTTACACTTGAATACACAGTATTTAGTTCTTCACTATGTTGGGTCAGAACTTACATAGCGAATAAAACCAGTTTCTATATAGCTCTGAGATATTATGCTCTTTGTTACCAATTAGGACTGTTGCCAACACTATTATCATCTACAGGGCTTTTAATTGTTTCTATGTTTGGGACGCATTTTATGTAATATTTTTGATAACTTATTCAATGGGAGCTAGGTTATAAAAGTTTCCAAGGACATTTAAATTTGAACACGGATTATATTTTCAAAAATTAAGGGATTAGAACACAATAATACATCCCTGTATATGGAGTTTGCAGCTGAACTTACTGGCAGTTTTGACATTGATTGTAAACATTCTTGTACATGACTTGAATTTGTTCTTACAAATTTTTCATATTCGCATATGCTACTATTTATACATCTGATTAATGAGTAAGAGATGCTGTAAAAGCGACTTCCTCAGTTGACAAATAGACTGTAAAATGTTGCAAGAATTCTCTATATAGTTTTCAGATTCAAATCAAACTATATTTTTCCAAAGCCAACTCTATCCTCAATATTCTTAATCCGTTAGTTTTTATCTTCAATAATACCATATATCCATTTAGTTTTTACATCACTTTTTGATAATATTGCTGATTATTACAGATGACAGCTTTCTATACTATCTTATGCATAGCACCCTTTTGTAATGACATTTCTATGTCTCTGACTTATGCCTCTTACATTGGAAAATTGTGTAAGAGTTGTTCTCAACATACTTCTGTCTAATGATTGCTGGCAGTTATATCATATTGTCTTGTATTTAAGAATAGTACACAATTCTTATTCTTATAATATAGAACATTAAAAAACTATTCTACCTTCAGCTTTTTTGTTGGTTAAATAAAATTATCATCTGGTTTCTAGCATTTCTTCCAATACTGTGGACTAGTCCTTATAGCCTTATCCACCATTCCACTGTACTATTCCACCAATATATATGACTGTTTCCTGTATGGAGTTCTGCTTCATTCACTGATTCTGAGTAAACATATACTTTAGAAATACTTAACTGTCATCTGTGTTATAAGTTGGTTTTTTCCCCCCTAAATTGTTAGTCTTACAGATTTTTACTCTTATAGCTCTTTCAGTCTTTCCTTCTTTATCATACTAATTGGAAGTCTCGTCTATTAGTAAAGTCTATTCACTTTCTTCTCCTCTGTGTCATTTGTTTCCTTAAGTTCTTCATACACAAACTGGCTTCATAAGCCCCTAACTAATCAATGTTGTGGTTACACTTGTCACTATAATAGAGAAACCATTCGTGAGCTTTGTTTTCTGGTAGCAAATCCACTGTATGACATGCTGAGTGGTAGGTGGTTCATTGACCAGCAGGTTGTATCATAGTTTGTCATATCAACCCAATAACTTTGTACCACAGAACTTATAGAAGCTTTCATACCACTTCATTTATTGTTTCATATACATACTGTCTTTGAGCACAAATGTATTCATATCATTTCTCTATATAATTCAAGGGAATAATGGCAATATCATTGCCATCATTCTCCAGAAGATTTTGTATATTGATAATTCTAGAAAGCACCTTATGTCCAAAATAGTTGGTTGAAATTTTCAATTATAATTGAGTAGTTGACAAGAGAAATGAGAAAGTAAAATAATAAAACAGAATATTTTAAGAAAATTTGTATTCTGCTTTGTTCAACAATGTATTTAAGCTAATGAAGGAGCAGTTACATGGTTGTATGACCTGGTAAAAGCAACCAAATTCCTTCATATCCCATTGTCTTAAAAAGGTAGATACTGGATAATAGGTTGCTTGTAAACAAGTAAAAGACAACATAATCATGGCTAAAAGGTCTTCGGTCAGAAGTCTGCTGCATTAAAACTGACTTGTGGCTAAACAACATTTACTGCTATCACAACAACTCCATCGGTAGCACACTGTATATTTGTTAAAAAGATATCAAATGCTAATGCATTGCTGTGTCTCATATATAATTGGAGTTGGGAATATATTTAGTACTTACTTATAAATGATTACTTTGCTAAAAAGAAAAGTTACAGCTAATTAATTAATGCTGTTTAGTTTTATTTTCATATGAAAATCATTTTCATATAATTATACTTGCTTCTTGTAATTGTAGATATCTATGTGCTTTATAACTTTCAACGCTAAATTTGTTTTGGATTTAAGAACAACTCTAATTCTTTATTATGTAAATGATTTATGTTATATAAATCAAACAATATTTCTGCATTAAATAATATTAACAAATGATATTTAAATGTTCAAAAGTAAGGAGTTGTTTGCAATTGTGGGAAGTTCAAAACAATTGTATTTTATTCTCCTGTTCCTTAGTTAAAATGATAAAATTCATTGGTAGTTGTTTTAGTTGTTGAAAGTTCATTTTTTTTTTTTAATATTTGAAGATCTATCTAACTCATTTCAACAGCTAAATTCGTATAACTTCTCAATACACAATAATCAAAAGCAAAAATACAATTTCCAGTGGACATGTTATGTACATGATACCTAATATTTGAGAAAATTGTGTATGTTCCATTTGGTTGCAGAATATTATTTAACTTTTATGCAAATATTTTCTTATTTCATGCCACTATAATAAATGACTCTATTAAAAATTTCTTTATCTTTTATTTTTAAATATTAATCCTTCTTTTTTCATTGCAACTTTATTTTAAGATATTTATTATTATAGTTAATGGCTTGTAATGTTGATTAATTATACCTAACTACCTACCTACCTACATACATACATGCATACATGTAAATACATATATTCATATCTTCTTTTTGAACAAATGTCTTTCACTTGGTTTTTTTTTTTTATTTCAGGTAAGATATCAACTTCTTTTATGGAACATCTTTTATCAATTACCAAATTGAATCTACTTAATAAAGTTATACTACAGTATTGTTACATACTCGTTATGGTATTGTTACATACCCATTATGGTATCTGTACTCAAAATATGTAGATATGTGGGAAAAAGTGAGAAATATTCAACAGGGAAAGTATATCTTAAAGTCTAATTAAAATGTTTACCAAAGTTATGACTTAATTTTCTGCATCTCAGGTATGTAAACTCATAATTTCTATTTTCAAGAATTAAGATTTTATTTATTATAAGCAGGTTTGGTAGAAAACTAAAACATTCTTGATTTATGATTATTTTTTTTTTTGTTCATATTTTTATTTTATCCTCATTTATATTCACCCTGTCTTATTTTCAGATAGACAATCACATTGCAGTTTACTATTGATAGTTTGATTTGTTTCATTTTTTTTCCTCAGAAGAAATTCAACAATAATATTTCTGAAATTTAGAAAACATTTTGTTTCTGTTTTTTTTTCTTCTTTAAATATTAAAGCAAATGTTTTGTTGTATCTTAGGAAGGTCATTATGCCAATAATAAACATATGCAGTCCATATGTTTATTATTGATATCATGACCCTCCTGAGATATAACAAAATATATTTCAACACATGAGTTCACATCAAGAATCTTGCAAACCAAATAATGTAACTATTACTGTTTTTTAATTTCATAAAGATATCAATTTTGTTGAGTTACATATGAATAATTTTAAACTTTTTTGATACCAGCCTACCTTGACTAATATAATTAGGACTTAATTTATTAAAGATGATGAAAGTCAGACATGTGTAACTGTTATTATAAGGAGGTTTTACATGGAACAAAAGAATATCTTTTTTTATATTTTACTTTATGCAATTTACATCTCTACTTGCCATGATATCATACTCCTTGAGTAAAATATTAAGGTACTCTTAAGATA
>NC_042998.1:91562271-91579771 GCF_006345805.1 Octopus sinensis
CAGAGATTACTAGAATTGATATCGGTAAACCAGAAGAAGTAGTCACTGAAATTGAAAAGACAGAGGTTGATATTAAACCTGAATTTAAAGAGGAAGTGGCTATCCAACATGAGATATCTGATAAACCTGTTGAGACAACAGAGATTACCAGAATTGATATAGGTAAACCAGAAGAAGTTGTCACTGAAATTGAAGAGACAGAGGTTGATATTAAACCTGAAACTAAAGAGGAAGTGGCTATCCAACTTGAGATTTCTGATAAACCTGTTGAGAAAACAGAGATTACCAGAATTGATATTGGTAAACCAGAAGAAGTAGTGACTGAAATTGAAAAGACAGAGGTTGATATTAAACCTGAAACTAATGAGGAAGTGTCTATCCAACTTGAGATTTCTGATAAACCTGTTGAGACAACAGAGATTACCAGAATTGATATTGGTAAACCAGAAGAAGTAGTCACTAAAGTTGAAAAGACAGAGGTTGATATTAAACCTGAAACTAAAGAGGAAGTGGCTATCCAACTTGAGATTTCTGAGAAACCTGTTCAGAAAACAGAGATTACCAGTATCGATATTGGTAAACCAGAAGAAGTAGTCATTGAAATTGAAAAGACAGAGGTTGATATTAAACCAGAATCTAAAGAGGAAGTGGCTATCGAACATGAGATATCTGATAAACCTGTTGAGACTACAGAGATTACCAGAATTGATATTGGTAAACCAGAAGTAGTCACTGAAATTGAAAAGACAGAGGTGGATATTAAACCTGAAACCAAAGAGGAAGTGGCTATCCAACTTGAGATTTCTGATAAACCTGTTGAGAAAACAGAGATTACCAGTATCGATATTGGTAAACCAGAAGAAATAGTCACTGAAATTGAAAAGACAGAGGTTGATATTAAACCTGCAACTAAAGAGGAAGTGGCTATCCAATTTGAGATTTCTGATAAACCTGTTGAGAAAACAGAGATTACCAGTATCGATATTGGTAAACCAGAAGAAATAGTCACTGAAATTGAAAAGACAGAGGTTCATATTAAACCTGCAACTAAAGAGGAAGTGGCTATCCAATTTGAGATTTCTGATAAACCTGTTGAGAAAACAGAGATTACCAGAATTGATATTGGTAAACCAGAAGAAGTAGTGACTGAAATTGAAAAGACAGAGGTTGATATTAAACCTGAAACTAATGAGGAAGTGTCTATCCAACTTGAGATTTCTGATAAACCTGTTGAGACAACAGAGATTACCAGAATTGATATTGGTAAACCAGAAGAAGTAGTCACTAAAGTTGAAAAGACAGAGGTTGATATTAAACCTGAAACTAAAGAGGAAGTGGCTATCCAACTTGAGATTTCTGAGAAACCTGTTCAGAAAACAGAGATTACCAGTATCGATATTGGTAAACCAGAAGAAGTAGTCATTGAAATTGAAAAGACAGAGGTTGATATTAAACCAGAATCTAAAGAGGAAGTGGCTATCGAACATGAGATTCTGATAAACCTGTTGAGAAAACAGAGATTACCAGAATTGATATTGGTAAACCAGAAGTAGTCACTGAAATTGAAAAGACAGAGGTGGATATTAAACCTGAAACTAAAGAGGAAGTGGCTATCCAACTTGAGATTTCTGATAAATCTGTTGAGAAAGCAGAGATTACCAGAATTGATATTGGTAAACCAGAAGAAGTACGTACTGAAATTGAAAAGACGGATATTGATATTAAACCAGAATGTAAAGAGGAAGTGGCTATCCAACTTGAGATTTCTGATAAACCTGTTGAGACAACAGAGATTACCAGAATTGATATTGGTAAACCAGAAGACTTAGTCACTGAAATTGAAAAGACAGAGGTTGATGTTAAACCTAAAACTAAAGAGAAAGTGGCTATCCAACTTGAGATTTCTGATAAACCTGTTAGGACAACAGAGATTACCAGAATTGATATTGGTAAACCAGAAGAAGTAGTCACTAAAGTTGAAAAGACAGAGATTGATATTAAACCTGAAACTGAAGAGGAAGTGACAATCCAATTTGGGATTTCTGAGAAACCTGTTCAGAAAACAGAGATTACCAGTATCGATATTGGTAAACCAGAAGAAGTAGTCATTGAAATTGAAAAGACAGAGGTTGATATTAAACCAGAATCTAAAGAGGAAGTGGCTATCGAACATGAGATATCTGATAAACCTGTTGAGACTACAGAGATTACCAGAATTGATATTGGTAAACCAGAAGTAGTCACTGAAATTGAAAAGACAGAGGTGGATATTAAACCTGAAACCAGAGAGGAAGTGGCTATCCAACTTGAGATTTCTGATAAACCTGTTGAGAAAACAGAGATTACCAGTATCGATATTGGTAAACCAGAAGAAATAGTCACTGAAATTGAAAAGACAGAGGTTGATATTAAACCTGCAACTAAAGAGGAAGTGGCTATCCAATTTGAGATTTCTGATAAACCTGTTGAGAAAACAGAGATTACCAGAATTGATATTGGTAAACCAGAAGAAGTAGTCACTGAAATTGAAAAGACAGAGGTGGATATTAAACCTGAAACTAAAGAGGAAGTGGCTATCCAACTTGAGATTTCTGATAAATCTGTTGAGAAAGCAGAGATTACCAGAATTGATATTGGTAAACCAGAAGAAGTACGTACTGAAATTGAAAAGACGGATATTGATATTAAACCAGAATGTAAAGAGGAAGTGGCTATCCAACTTGAGATTTCTGATAAACCTGTTGAGACAACAGAGATTACCAGAATTGATATTGGTAAACCAGAAGACTTAGTCACTGAAATTGAAAAGACAGAGGTTGATGTTAAACCTAAAACTAAAGAGAAGTGGCTATCCACTTGAGATTTCTGATAAACCTGTTAGGAAACAGAGATTACCAGAATTGATATTGGTAAACCAGAAGAAGTAGTCACTAAATTGAAAAGACAGAGATTGATATTAAACCTGAAACTAAAGAGGAAGTGACAATCAATTTGAGATTTCTGATAAACCTGTTCAGAAAACAGAGATTACCAGAATCGATATTGGTAAACCAGAAGAAATAGTCACTGAAATTGAAAAGACAGAGGTTGATATTATACCTGAAACTAAAGAGGAAGTGGCTATCCAACTTGAGATTTCTGATAAATCTGTTGAGAAAACAGAGATTACCAGAATTGATATTGGTAAACCAGAAGAAGTACGTACTGAAATTGAAAAGACAGATATTGATATTAAACCAGAATCTAAAGAGGAAGTGGCTATCCAACTTGAGATTTCTGATAAACCTTTTGAGAAAACAGAGATTACCAGAATTGACATTGGTAAACCAGAAGAAGTAATCACTGAAATTGAAAAGACAGAGGTTGATATTAAACCTGAAACTAAAGAGGAAGTGGCTATCCAATTTGAGATTTCTGATAAACCTGTTGAGACAACAGAGATTACCAGAATTGATATTGGTAAACCAGAAGAAGTTGTCACTGAAATTGAAAAGACAGAGGTTGATATTAAACCTGAAACTAAAGAAGAAGTGGCAATCCAATTAGAGATTTCTGATAAATTTGTTGAGAAAACAGAGATTACCAGAATTGATATTGGTAAACCAGAAGAAGTAGTCACTGAAATTGAAAAGACAGAGGTTGATATTAAACCTGAAACTAAAGAGGAAGTGGCTATCCAATTTGAGATTTCTGATAAACCTGTTGAGACAACAGAGATTACCAGAATTGATATAGGGAAACCAGAAGAAGTAGTCACTGAAATTGAAAAGACAGAGGTTGATATTAAACCTGAAACTAAAGAGGAAGTGGCTATCCAATTTGAGATTTCTGATAAACCTGTTGAGACAACAGAGATTACCAGAATTGATATTGGTAAACCAGAAGAAGTTGTCACTGAAATTGAAAAGACAGAGGTTGATATTAAACCTGAAACTAAAGAAGAAGTGGCAATCCAATTAGAGATTTCTGATAAATCTGTTGAGAAAACAGAGATTACCAGAATTGATATTGGTAAACCAGAAGAAGTAGTCACTGAAATTGAAAAGACAGAGGTTGATATTAAACCTGAAACTAAAGAGGAAGTGGCTATCCAATTTGAGATTTCTGATAAACCTGTTGAGAAAACAGAGATTACCAGAATTGATATTGGTAAACCAGAAGAAGTAGTCACTGAAATTGAAAAGACAGAGGTTGATATTAAACCTGAAACTAAAGAGGAAGTGGCTATCCAATTTGAGATTTCTGATAAACCTGTTGAGACAACAGAGATTACCAGAATTGATATTGGGAAACCAGAAGAAGTAGTCACTGAAATTGCAAAGACAGAGGTTGATATTAAACCTGAAACTAAAGAGGAAGTGGCAATCCAATTTGAGATTTCTGATAAACCTGTTGAGAAAACAGAGATTACCAGAATTGACATTGGTAAACCAGAAGAAGTAGTCACTGAAATTGAAAAGACAGAGGTTGATATTAAACCTGAAACTAAAGAGGAAGTGGCTTTCCAACTTGAGATTTCTGATAAACATGTTGAGAAAACAGAGATTACCAGAATTGATATTGGTAAACGAGAAGAAGTAGTCACTGAAATTGAAAAGACAGAGGTTGATATTAAACCTGAAGCTAAAGAGGAAGTGGCAATCCAATTTGAGATTTCTGATAAACCTGTTGAGAAAACAGAGATTACCAGAATTGACATTGGTAAACCAGAAGAAGTAGTCACTGAAATTGAAAAGACAAGCGTTGATATTAAACCTGAAACTAAAGAGGAAGTGGCTATCCTTTGAGATTTCTGATAATCTTTGAGAAAACAGAGATTACCAGAATTGATATTGGTAAACCAGAGGAAGTAGTCACTGAAATTGAAAAGACAGAGGTTGATATTAAACCTGCAACTAAAGAGGAAGTGGCGATCCAATTTGAGATTTCTGATAAACCTGTTGAGACAACAGTGATTACCAGAATTGATATTGGTAAACCAGAAGAAGTAGTCACTGAATTTGAAAAGACAGAGGTTGGTATTAAACCTAAAACTAAAGAGGAAGTGGCTATCCAGTTTGAGATTTCTGATAAATCTATTGAGAAAACAGAGATTACCAGAATTGATATTGGTAAACCAAAAGAAGTTGTGACTGAAATTGAAAAGACAGAGGTTGATATTAAACCTGAAACTAAAGAGGAAGTGGCTATCCAACTTGAGATTTCTGATAAACCTGTTGAGACAACAGAGTTTACCAGGATTGATATTGTTAAACCAGAAGAAGTAGTCACTGAAATTGAAAAGACAGAGGTTGATATTAAACCTGAAACTAAAGAGGAAGTGGCTATCCAATTTGAGATTTCTGATAAACCTGTTGAGACAACAGAGATTACCAGAATTGATATAGGTAAACCAGAAGAAGTAGTCACTGAAATTGAAAACAGAGGTTGATATTAAACCTGAAACTAAAGAGGAAGTGGCAATCCAATTTGAGATTTCTGATAAACCTGTTGAGAAAACAGAGATTACCAGAATTGACATTGGTAAACCAGAAGAAGTAGTCACTGAAATTGAAAAGACAGAGGTTGATATTAAACCTGAAACTAAAGAAGAAGTGGCAATCCAATTAGAGATTTCTGATAAATCTGTTGAGAAAACAGAGATTACCAGAATTGATATTGGTAAACCAGAAGAAGTAGTCACTGAAATTGAAAAGACAGAGGTTGATATTAAACCTGAAACTAAAGAGGAAGTGGCTATCCAATTTGAGATTTCTGATAAACCTGTTGAGAAAACAGAGATTACCAGAATTGATATTGGTAAACCAGAAGAAGTAGTCACTGAAATTGAAAAGACAGAGGTTGATATTAAACCTGAAACTAAAGAGGAAGTGGCTATCCAATTTGAGATTTCTGATAAACCTGTTGAGAAAACAGAGATTACCAGAATTGATATTGGGAACCAGAAGAAGTAGTCACTGAAATTGAAAAGACAGAGGTTGATATTAAACCTGAAACTAAAGAGAAGTGGCAATCCAATTTGAGATTTCTGATAAACCTGTTGAGAAAACAGAGATTACCAGAATTGACATTGGTAAACCAGAAGAAGTAGTCACTGAAATTGAAAAGACAGAGGTTGATATTAAACCTGAAACTAAAGATGAAGTGGCTTTCCAACTTGAGATTTCTGATAAACCTGTTGAGAAACAGAGATTACCAGAATTGATATTGGTAAACGAGAAGAAGTAGTCACTGAAATTGAAAAGACAGAGGTTGATATTAAACCTGAACTAAAGGAAGTGGCAATCCAATTTGAGATTTCTGATAAACCTGTTGAGAAAACAGAGATTACCAGAATTGACATTGGTAAACCAGAAGAAGTAGTCACTGAAATTGAAAAGACAGCGGTTGATATTAAACCTGAAACTAAAGAGGAAGTGGCTATCCAATTTGAGATTTCTGATAAATCTTTTGAGAAAACAGAGATTACCAGAATTGATATTGGTAAACCAGAGGAAGTAGTCACTGAAATTGAAAAGACAGAGGTTGATATTAAACCTGCAACTAAAGAGGAAGTGGCGATCCAATTTGAGATTTCTGATAAACCTGTTGAGACAACAGTGATTACCAGAATTGATATTGGTAAACCAGAAGAAGTAGTCACTGAATTTGAAAAGACAGAGGTTGGTATTAAACCTAAACTAAAGAGGAAGTGGCTATCCAGTTTGAGATTTCTGATAAATCTATTGAGAAAACAGAGATTACCAGAATTGATATTGGTAAACCAAAAGAAGTTGTGACTGAAATTGAAAAGACAGAGGTTGATATTAAACCTGAAACTAAAGAGGAAGTGGCTATCCAACTTGAGATTTCTGATAAACCTGTTGAGACAACAGAGTTTACCAGGATTGATATTGTTAAACCAGAAGAAGTAGTCACTGAAATTGAAAAGACAGAGGTTGATATTAAACCTGAATGTAAAGAGGAAGTGGCAATCCAATTTGAGATTTCTGATAAATCTGTTGAGAAAACAGAGATTACCAGAATTGATATTGGTAAACCAGAAGAAGTAGTCACTGAAATTGAAAAGACAGAGGTTGATATTAAACCTGAAACTAAAGAGGAAGTGGCTATCCAATTTGAGATTTCTGATAAACCTGTTGAGAAAACAGAGATTACCAGAATTGATATTGGGAAACCAGAAGAAATAGTCACTGAAATTGAAAAGACAGAGGTTGATATTAAACCTGAAACTAAAGAGGAAGTGACTATCCAACTTGTGATTTCTGAGAAACCTGTTGAGAAAACAGAGATTACCAGTATCGATATTGGTAAACCAGAAGAAGTAGTCACTGAAATTGAAAAGACAGAGGTTGATATTAAACCTGAAACTAAAGAGGAAGTGGCTATCCAATTTGAGATTTCTGATAAACCTGTTGAGACAACAGAGATTACCAGAATTGATATTGTTAAAGCAGAAGAAGTAGTCACTGAAATAGAAAAGACAGAGGTTGATATTAAACCTGAAACTAAAGAAGAAGTGGCAATCCAATTTGAGATTTCTGATAAATCTGTTGAAACAAGAGATTACCAGAATTGATATTGGTAAACAGAAGAAGTAGTCACTGAAATTGAAAAGACAGAGGTTGATATTAAACCTGAATCTAAAGAGGAAGTGGCAATCCAATTGAGATTTCTGATAAACCTGTTGAGAAAACAGAGATTACCAGAATTGACATTGGTAAACCAGAAGAAGTAGTCACTGAAATTGAAAAGACAGAGGTTGATATTAAACCTGAAACTAAAGAGGAAGTGACTATCCAACTTGTGATTTCTGAGAAACCTGTTGAGAAAACAGAGATTACCAGTATCGATATTGGTAAACAAGAAGAAGTAGTCTCTGAAATTGAAAAGACAGAGGTTGATTTTAAACCTGAAACTAAAGAGGAAGTGGCTATCCAATTTGAGATTTCTGATAAACCTGTTGAGACAACAGAGATTACCAGAATTGATATTGTTAAAGCAGAAGAAGTAGTCACTGAAATAGAAAAGACAGAGGTTGATATTAAACCTGAAACTAAAGAAGAAGTGGCAATCCAATTTGAGATTTCTGATAAATCTGTTGAGAAAACAGAGATTACCAGAATTGATATTGGTAAACCAGAAGAAGTAGTGACTGAAATTGAAAAGACAGAGGTTGATATTAAACCTGAATCTAAAGAGGAAGTGGCAATCCAATTTGAGATTTCTGATAAACCTGTTGAGAAAACAGAGATTACCAGAATTGACATTGGTAAACCAGAAGAAGTAGTCACTGAAATTGAAAAGACAGAGGTTGATGTTAAACCTGAAACTAAAGAGGAAGTGGCTATCCAATTTGAGATTTCTGATGAATCTTTTGAGAAAACAGAGATTACCAGAATTGATATTGGTAAACTAGAAGAAGTAGTCACTGAAATTGAAAAGACAGAGGTTGATATTAAACCTGAAACTAAAGAGGAAGTGACTATCCAACTTGAGATCTCTGCGAAACCTGTTGAGAAAACAGAGATTACCAGTATCGATATTGGTAAACCAGAAGAAGTAGTCACTGAAATTGAAAAGACAGAGGTTGATATTAAACCTGAAACTAAAGAGGAAGTGGCAATCCAATTTGAGATTTCTGATAAACCTGTTGAGAAAACAGAGATTACCAGAATTGAAATTGGTAAACCAGAAGAAGTAGTCACTGAATTGAAAAGACAGAGGTTGATATTAAACCTGAAACTAAAGAGGTGTGGCTATCCAATTTGAGATTTCTGATAAACCTGTTGAGACAACAGAGATTACCAGAATTGATATTGGTAAAGCAGAAGAAGTAGTCACTGAAATAGAAGAGACAGAGGTTGATATTAAACCTGAAACTAAAGAGGAAGTGGCTATACAACTTGCGATTTCTGAGAAACCTGTTGAGAAAACAGAGATTACCAGTATCAATATTGGTAAACCAGAAGAAGTAGTCACTAAAATTGAAAAGACAGAGGTTGATATTAAACCTGAAACTAAAGAGGAAGTGGCTGTCCAACTTGAGATTTCTGATAAACCTGTTGAGAAAACAGAGATTACCAGAATTGACATTGGTAAACCAGAAGTAGTCACTGAAATTGAAAAGACAGAGGTTGATATTAAACCTGAAACTAAAGAGGAAGTGGCTGTCCAACTTGAGATTTCTGATAAAGCTGTTGAGAAAACAGAGATTACCAGAATTGACATTGGTAAACCAGAAGAAGTAGTCACTGAAATTGAAAAGACAGAGGTGGATATTAAACCTGAAACTAAAGAGGAAGTGGCTATCCAATTTGAGATTTCTGATAAACCGGTTGAGAAAACAGAGATTACCAGAATTGATATTGGGAAACCAGAAGAAGTAGTCACTGAAATCGAAATGACAGAGGTTGATATTAAACCTGAAACTGAAGAGGATGTGGCTATCCAACTTGAGATTTCTGATAAACCTGTTGAGAAAACAGAGATTACCAGAATTGATATTGGTAAACCAGAAGAAGTATTCACTGAAATTGAAAAGACAGAGGTTGATATTAAACCTGAAACTAAAGAGGAAGTGGCTATCCAACTTGAGAATTCTGATAAACCTGTTGAGACAAAAGAGATTACCAGAATTGATATTGGTAAACTAGAAGAAGTAATCACTGAAATTGAAAAGACAGAGGTTGATATTAAACCTGAAACTAAAGAGGAAGTGGCAATCCAATTAGAGATTTCTGATAAATCTGTTGAGAAAACAGAGATTACCAGAATTGACATTGGTAAACCAGAAGAAGTTGTCACTGAAATTGAAAAGACAGAGGTTTATATTAAACCTGAAACTAAAGAAGGAGTGGCAATCCAATTTGAGATTTCTGATAAATCTGTTGATACAACAGAGATTACCAGAATTGATATTGTTAAACCAGAAGAAGTTGTCACTGAAATTGAAAAGAGAGAGGTTGATATTAAACCTGAAACTAAAGAGGAAGTGGCAATACAACTTCAGATTTCCGATAAACCTGTTGAGACTACAGAGATTACCAGAATTGATATTGGTAAACCAGAAGAAATAGTCACTGAAATTGAAAAGACAGAGGTTGATATTAAACCTGAAACTAAAGAGGAAGTGGCTCTCCAACTTGAGATTTCTGATAAACCTGTTGAGATAACAGAGATTACTAGAATTGACATTGGTAAACCAGAAGAAGTAGTCACAGTAATTGAAAAGACAGAGGTTGATATTAAACCTGAAACTAAAGAGGAAGTGGCTATCCAACTTGATATTTCTGATAAACCTGTTGAGAAAACAGAGATTACCAGAATTGATATTGGTAAACCAGAAGAAGTAGTCACTGAAATTGAAAAGACAGAGGTTGATATTAAACCTGAAACTAAAGAGGAAGTGGCTATCCAATCTGAGATTTCTGATAAACCTGTTGAGACAACAGAGATTACCAGAATTGATATTGGGAAACCAGAAGAAGTAGTCACTGAAATTGAAAAGACAGAGATTGATATTAAACCTGAAACTAAAGAGGAAGTGGTTATCCAACTTGAGATTTCTGAGAAACCTGTTGAGAAAACAGAGATTACCAGTATCAATATTGGTAAACCAGAAGAAGTAGTCACTGAAATTGAAAAGACAGAGGTTGATATTAAACCTGAAACTAAAGAGGAAGTGACTATCCAACTTGAGATTTCTGAGAAACCTGTTGAGAAAACAGAGATTACCAGTATCGATATTGGTAAACCAGAAGAAGTAGTCACTGAAATTGAAAAGACAGAGGTTGATATTAAACCTGAAACTAAAGAGGAAGTGGTAATCCAATTTGAGATTTCTGATAAACCTGTTGAGAAAACAGAGATTACCAGAATTGAAATTGGTAAACCAGAAGAAGTAGTCACTGAAATTGAAAAGACAGAGGTTGATATTAAACCTGAAACTAAAGAGGAAGTGGCTATCCAATTTGAGATTTCTGATAAACCGGTTGAGAAAACAGAGATTACCAGAATTGATATTGGGAAACCAGAAGAAGTAGTCACTGAAATTGAAATGACAGAGGTTGATATTAAACCTGAAACTGAAGAGGATGTGGCTATCCAACTTGAGATTTCTGATAAACCTGTTGAGAAAACAGAGATTACCAGAATTGACATTGGTAAACCAGAAGAAGTAGTCACTGAATTTGAAAAGACAGAGGTTGATATTAAACCTGAAACTAAAGAGGAAGTGGCTATCCAATTTGAGATTTCTGATAAACCTGTTGAGATAACAGAGATTACCAGAATTGATATTGGTAAACCAGAAGAAGTTGTCACTGAAATTGAAAAGACAGAGGTTGATATTAAACCTGAAACTAAAGGAGTGGCAATCCAATTTGAGATTTCTGATAAATCTTTTGATACAACAGAGATTACCAGAATTGATATTGTTAAACCAGAAGAATTTGTCACTGAAATTGAAAAGAGAGAGGTTGATATTAAGCCTGAAACTAAAGAGGAAGTGGCAATACAACTTCAGATTTCCGATAAACCTGTTGAGACTCCAGAGACTACCAGAATTGATATTGGTAAATCAGAAGAAGTAGTCACAGATATTGAAAAGACAGAGGTTGAGATTAAACCTGAAACTAAAGAGGAAGTGGCTATCCAATCTGAGATTTCTGATAAACCTGTTGAGACAACAGAGATTACCAGAAGTGATATTGGGAAACCAGAAGAAGTAGTCACTGAAATTGAACAGACAGAGGTTGATATTAAACCTGAATCTAAAGAGGAAGTGGCAATCCAATTTGAGATTTCTGATAAATCTGTTGAGAAAACAGAGATTACCAGAATTGATATTGATAAACCAGAAGAAGTAGTCACTGAAATTGAAAAGACAGAGGTTGATATTAAACCTGAAACTAAAGAGGAAGTGGCTATCCAATCTGAGATTTCTGATAAACCTTTTGAGACAACAGAGATTACCAGAATTGATATTGGGAAACCAGAAGAAGTAGTCACTGAAATTGAAAAGACAGAGGTTGATATTAAACCTGAAACTAAAGAGGAAGTGGCTATACAACTTGTGATTTCTGAGAAACCTGTTGAGAAAACAGAGATTACCAGTATCAATATTGGTAAACCAGAAGAAGTAGTCACTAAAATTGAAAAGACAGAGGTTGATATTAAACCTGAAACTAAAGAGGAAGTGGCTGTCCAACTTGAGATTTCTGATAAACCTGTTGAGAAAACAGAGATTACCAGAATTGATATTGTTAAACCAGAAGAAGTTGTCACTGAATTTGAAAAGACAGAGGTTGATATTAAACATGAAACTAAAGAGGAAGTGGCTATCCAATTTGAGATTTCTGATAAACCTGTTGAGATGACAGAGATTACCAGAATTGATATTGGTAAACCAGAAGAAGTTGTCACTGAAATTGAAAAGACAGAGGTTGATATTAAACCTGAAACTAAAGAAGAAGTGGCAATCCAATTCGAGATTTCTGATAAATCTGTTGATAAAACAGAGATTACCAGAATTGATATTGTTAAACCAGAAGAAGTTGTCACTGAAATTGAAAAGACAGAGGTTGATATTAAACCTGAAACTAAAGAGGAAGTGGCAATACAACTTCAGATTTCCGATAAACCTGTTGAGACTACGGAGATTACCAGAATTGATATTGGTAAACCAGAAGAAGTACTTACTGAAATTGAAAAGACAGATATTGATATTAAACCAGAATCTAAAGAGGAAGTGGCTATCGAACTTGAGATTTCTGATAAACCTTTTGAGAAAATAGAGATTACCAGAATTGATATTGGTAAACCAGAAGAAGTAGTCACTGAAATTGAAAAGACCGTCGTTGATATTAAACCTGAAACTAAAGAGGAAGTGGCTATCCAATTTGAGATTTCTGATAAACCTGTTGAGACAACAGAGATTACCAGAATTGATATTGGTAAACCAGAAGAAGTTGTCACTGAAATTGAAAAGACAGAGGTTGATATTAAACCTGAAACAAAAGAGGAAGTGGCAATCCAATTTGAGATTTCTGATAAATCTGTTGAGAAAACAGAGATTACCAGAATTAATATTGGTAAACCAGAAGAAGTTGTCACTGAAATTGAAAAGACAGAGGTTGATATTAAACCTGAAACTAAAGAGGAAGTTGCTATCGAAATTGTGATTTGTGATAAATCTGTTGAGAAAACAGAGATTACCAGAATTGATATTGGTAAACTAGAAGAAGTAGTGACTGAAATTGAAAAGACAGAGTTTGATATTAAACCTGAAACTAAAGAGGAAGTGGCTATCCAACTTGAGATTTCTGATAAACCCGTTGAGAATACAGAGATTACTAGAATCGATATTGTTAAACCAGAAGAAGTAGTCACTGAAATCGAAAAGACAGAGGTCGATATTAAACCTGAAACTAAAGAGGAAGTGGCTATCCAACTTGAGATTTCTGATAAACCTGTTGAGAAAACAGAGATTACCAGAATTGTTATTGGTGAATCAGAAGAAGTAGTCCCTGAATTTGAGAAGAAAGATCTTGATATTAAACCTGAAGCAAAACAGGAAGTGGCTATCCAACATGAGATTTCTGATAAACCTGTTGAGACAACAGAGATTACCAGAATTGATATTGGGAAACCAGAAGAAGTAGTCACTGAAATTGAAAAGACAAAGGTTGATATTAAACCTGAAACTAAAGAGGAAGTGTCTATCCAATTTGAGATTTCTGATAAATCTGTTGAGAAAACAGAGATTACCAGAATTGATATTGGTAAACCAGAAGAAGTAGTCACTGAAATTGAAAAGACAGAGGTGGATATTAAACCTGAAACTAAAGAGGAAGTGCTATCCAACTTGAGATTTCTGATAAACCTGTTGAGAAAACAGAGATTACCAGAAACGATATTGGTAAACCAGATGAAGTAGTCACTGAAATTGAAAAGACAGAGGTTGATATTAAACCTGAAACTAAAGAGGAAGTGGCTATCCAATTTGAGATTTCTGATAAACCTGTTGAGACAACAGAGATTACCAGAATTGATATTGGTAAACCAGAAGAAGTTGTCACTGAAATTGAAAAGACAGAGTTTGATATTAAACCTGAAACTAAAGAGGAAGTGGCTATGCAACTTGAGATTTCTGATAAGCCTGTTGAGGGACTTGATGTTAAATCTATTGATATTGGTAAACCTGAGAAAACAGTAAGTGAAATTGAAATGCTAGTGATATCTCAAGTATCTGAAGTTGTTTCTTTTCAAGAAGATCAGATAACTACTGAGAAGAATGACATTATTACTAGAAAAGAAGAAACTGAAATTATTCCACATATGTCTATATTTGATATTGAGCCTGAAAGTACAATTCAGATTGAAGCTAAAGAAATGGAAATTAAAGAGAAGAAACCACAAATTACTGATATTACAACAATTTCTACTGCTGTAATGAAGGAAAAACAACCAGAAGAAGTGAAACCTGTTTCTGAAATTCAACTAACAGATATATCTGAGTCGGTAATACCAGAGAAAGTTGAAACTGCTAAAGTTAGTTCAATTATAACTACAAGCACTGAGGAACGGAAGACTGAGATTTCTCCAGAGAAAATTAGTGATATTCCTGTGGAAATGGTATTATCAATTGACTCTAAGAACGTCACATCTGAAGATCAGGTACCAATGGTTATAAAGACTGAACAGACATATACAACAGGTGAAGAAGAAGTGCAGAAAGAAATTACAGTGGAATCACTTGAAATGCCATTACAAGACTCCATAACTCTGAAATCAGTGGAAGATTCTCTGATACAAATCCCTTTGAGTTCTACTAAATTATCTCCTACCGAGGAAGCTCTTGCTCTAGATGAAAGTGATAGTGTGGGTGAAGTTGGCAATGAAATTGAAACCTCTCCTTCGTTGACGATGAAGGTTACAGATTCGAAAATTACTTATATTGCACCTACGCCTTCCCCTGAAAAGAAAGAAAATGTTCCAGATGAGGAATATTTGCTGCCTGAAGTGGATATTGATGAGAAAGCTTCTGAAGAAGTTATCATATCCGAAGTCAAAGAAGAAATGCCATTTGAATTTCCCAGAATTCCACATGTACCAGATATTTTTAGTGGAGATATAAAAAGCCTTCCTGGTCCTGAAATCCTTCACTCGTTGAAAGAAGTTGTTGAAGACATAGGTATTTTGTGGAGTATTATCCAGGATTTCACTTATGCTTCTACACTTGCTGCTACTGCTTGACTATACAGAAGCATATATATATATGTAGCTTACCAATGCCTTGGTAGCATGCTTCAGTTTTGTATTAAGATGTCTTTATACGTACTTAACCAGTGTATTTGTTTTTATGTCTCTTTCAGCTCAGTAATTTGTCAATAGTTTTGTCAGGTCTCTGTAATTTCTGATAATCAAGGAGTTTAACATTGTTTTTATTAAACAGAAGATGCTTTCTTAATATTATATTGTCATGCATGTTGCTTTGCCTTCATGTTTAAAATGATATTATGTAATATAAGATTGGATACTCTTCTCCATCATGCTCTCTCTTCATTCTCTGTCTGTCTCTTCTTCCTTTCTCCCTTTGTCCTTTGTATCTTTCCCTCCTCTCAATGCCTTCATTTTTTATCATACATTTTTCTCTTTCTGGTCTCTTCATGTCTCTCCCTCTTTCCTTACATTTATTATTTCTACTATGTTTTCTCTAAGTTTTCTTTTGTTTTGAAACTGATTTTTGCAACCTTTCTTTTTTGTGTCCTTTCCCTTTCTGCCATTTTCATTTTTTCTTTCATTAACTCCTGCTGCTCCTCCTCCTCCCCCTCCTCCCTCTCCCTCCTCCCCCTCCTCCCTCTCCTCCCTCTCCCTCCTCCCCCTCCTCCTATCCCCTCTCCCTCTCCCTCTCCCTCCTCCTCTCCCCCCTCTTCCCCCATCCCCCTCCTTCTTCATCATCTCCCTTTCTCACTTTTTTCTGTAGAAATCTCTGTACTTTATTACGGTGTAAATATTCTAAATCTGCTTTTTTCCTCTTAGAATATATTTGAAGATATTTAGTATTGAATACATTCATCAATACTGGTAACTTCTAACTAATTCTTTATCATATATGATTGTTTATAGGTCCAATATTTGTGCATCATACGTTATTTCATGTTAGTGTGTAAGGTTTCACTTGCATGAAAACATGGCTACAATAATTGCAATTTTTGCACAAATGTAAAATTATACACTTGCAGTATGGAAGCTTGTATTAATTCACACACAATACAGTTTTTGTCTTTTTAATAAGGGGATTATAAGAAGAAATATTTCACCAGTTATTTCACTTTTTTATATATAGTTTATGTAATGTTGTAATTCATAATTAAATGTGTGTGTGTGTGTATGAGTATACAACAATATGTGTAAAAGGATAACTCAAAATGTGAAGTAAAAATCCTATTATTTCTTATTATCAAAGAGTCCTTATAAACAGATGTTTTCTTAGTATTCCTTTTACTCAGAATAGACTCAGAAAAATATTTTTTCTCAATCTAGTTTTAAAATTAGTGCTTGTATTTTGAAGGCAAATTTTTTATCCTTTTTTACATAAAGGAATAGATCTCTTGATATGATATAAAATCAGAGAAACTTATAAAAATAAACATAGAAAGAAATAATGACAAATAATATATGAGACATTACTATTGTAAAATCTCATTTCTGAAATTTAAACATGTACTGTTATATTTCTTGTGAAAGGTTTCATATAGTGTTTATCTTAGAAAATTTTGTTTTATTTTTGTGATGTTTTGCACACCTTACTTGTCAGTCTTCTTGAGATCTCTCCATCCCTTTTGTCTAGAACATAGAATTCAGTTTTAATTTACACTTGTCTTACAAATTGAGCAAAACTACTTTCCTTGTTGTCCAAGAATTTTCTGTTCTCAGTTACTTGTTAGTATTTTTGCCATTATGAATATCACAATATTTTGAACTGTAGCTGGTTCCACTTTCCTAAGAGATTATAGGATGAAAACCAGGTTGTCTTCTAATAAAAAATTCCAATGACATTCAAATGGGAAAAATATCAGTATTATTTTAGTAATTACAACTAACTACAAAGAATTATACTAAGAAGTCCAGGACAGAGACTAAGTAAATATCTTCACACAGAATTCTTTACTGAACTTGCTGATGATCTTAACATTGATTTCAAGAACTTTGTACATGGTTTTATTTTTCTCTCACAGATTATTGATCTACTGCTACACATCTGTCCATGCAAGTAATTAAAGCATGGGAGGTTGTTATAGCTGGGTCCCAAGTTGACAAATCCATAGTGAAATATTTGCTTTCTTTTAAAAGCTCCTCATACTATTTTCTGATCATTTCTACCTTCAAATCAAAATTACAACTTTTCTAAGCTAATCATATCTTGCATTAACTGCAAAATATTGTAAATCCACTTGTTCATACCCTCAGTTATGCAATACATCCCTTTCATTTT
>NC_042998.1:91584771-91617271 GCF_006345805.1 Octopus sinensis
CCATCTTTAGAAACACCTGAAAGCATTAAAATGGATATAAATGTACAAATAACTTCAGATGTAGTAAAAGCTAAAACAGATGAAGTAAAAGATATGAAGGAAAAAGATGTTGAAAAAGAAATAGCCACATCCGATGAGGTATATATTTCTCACAGAGAACAAATAACAACGGCACCAACATCATTTGAGACAATTATTGATAAGAAAATAGACAAGAAGGATAAAATTAAGGAAAAGACGGAGGTTGATATTAAGCCAGAAACTAAAGAAGAAGTATCTATCCAACTTGATATTAGTGATAAACCTGTCGAGAAAACAGAAGTCATATACATTGATATTGGTAAACCTGAGAAACCAGTCAGTGAAATTGAAGTACAAGTTGCACCTCAAGTACCTGAGGTTATTTCTATAGAAAAAGATCAGGTATCTACCGATAAGAGAGAAATTATCATTAGCAAAGAAGAAACTGAAGTTATTCCAGAAATGTCTACATTTGACATTGTGCCAGACAGTACAATTCAGATCGAAGCTAAAGAAATGGAAATTAAAGAGAAGAAACCACAAATTACTGATATTACAGCAATTTCTACTGCTGTAATGAAGGAAAAACAACCAGAAGAAGAAGTGAAACCTGTTTCTGAAATTCAACTTACAGATGTATCTGAGACGGTAATACCAGAGAAAGTTGAAACTGCTAAAGTTACCTCAATTATAACTACAAGCACTGAGGAACGGAAGACCAAGATTTCTCCAGAGAAAATTAGTGATATTCCTGTGGAAATGGTATTATCAATTGACTCTAAGAAAGTCACATCTGAAGATCAAGTACCAATGGTTATAAAGACTGAACAGACATATACAACAGGTGAAGAAGAGGTGGAGAAAGAAATTACAGTGCAGACATTGGAAATGCCTTTACAAGACACAGTAACTGTAAAACCAGTGGAAGAAACTGGTATTCAGATTTCTGTGAGTTCTACTAAAGCATCTGCTATTGAAGAAGCTCCTGTTGAAGATGTAACTGATAAGGTTGTTGAAATCAGCAAGGAAAGTGAAATCATTCCTGTGAGTAAAGAAGTGAAAGGTATCTCTGAAATGACCATTATAAGTGCTCCATCAGTAAGTGTTGTGAGTACAGCTGAAGAAGAGCTTTCTGAAGAAGAATTCTTTGATATTCCATCAACTGAAGAAAAAAAGTGGAACCTAAAGAAGTTTCTGATGAGGAAAAAGACACATCAGTTAGTGTACGTGATGAGATTCGCAGCAGAAGATGTGTTAGTTGATGCTATTGAACATATCACTGATATAGAGAAGAACATGTAGAGATACCTAAGTCTGCAGCTGTTGTTAGCACTGATCTTCAAGAGATTACAATTAAAGAGACAATTCCTACTGAAATTGTACATGAAGAAGTAGTTTCAAAGGAACCTGTTGAAAAGACAGAATTTGTTATTAAACCAGAAACTATAGAGGAAATGTCTATTCAACTTGACATTGGTGCTAAGCCTGTTGAGAAAACAGAAGTTGTATCCATTGATATTGGTAAACCAGAAAAAGTTGTCACTGAAATTGAAAAGACAGAGGTTGAAATTAAACCAGAAACTAAAGAGGAAGTCTCAATCCAACTTGACATTGGTGATAAACCTGTTGAGAAAACAGAAGTTATCTCCATTGATATTGGTAAACCCGAGAAACCAGTCACTGAAATAGAAATGCAAGTGGCACCTCAAGTACCTGAGATAATTTCTATAGAAAAGGAACCAATCACTATTGATCAAAGGAAAATTATCATTAGCAAAGAAGAAACTGAAGTTATTCCAGAAATTTCTACGTTTGATATTGTGCCAGACAGTACAATTCAGATCGAAGCTAAAGAAATGGAAATTAAAGAGAAGAAACCACAAATTACTGATATTACAGCAATTTCTACTGCTGTAATGAAGGAAAAACAACCAGAAGAAGAAGTGGAACATGTTTCTGAAATTCAACCAACAGATGTATCTGAGACGGTAATACCAGAGAAAGTTGAAACTGCTAAAGTTACCTCAATTATAACTACAAGCACTGAGGAACGGAAGACCAAGATTTCTCCAGAGAAAATTAGTGATATTCCTGTGGAAATGGTAGTATCAATTGACTCTAAGAAAGTTACATCTGAAGATCAGGTACCAATGGTTATAAAGACTGAACAGACATATACAACAGGGGAAGAGGAGGTGGAGAAAGAAATTACAGTGCAGACATTGGAAATGCCATTACAAGACTCAGTAACTGTAAAACCAGTGGAAGAAACTGGTATTCAGATTTCCGTGAGTTCTACTAAAGCATCTGCTATTGAAGAAGCTCCTGTTGAAGATGTAACTGATAAGGTTATTGAAATCAGCAAGGAAAGTGAAATCATTCCTGTGAGTAAAGAAGTGAAAGATATCTCTGAAATGACCATTATAAGTGCTCCATCAGTAAGTGTTGTGAGTACAGCTGAAGAAGAGCTTTCTGAAGAAGAATTCTTTGATATTCCATCAACTGAAGAAAAGAAAGTGGAACCTAAAGAGGTTTCTGATGAAGAAAAAGACACATCAGTTAGTGTACGTGATGAGATTCGCACAGCAGAAGATGTGTTAGTTGATGCTATTGAACATATCACTGATATAGAGAAAGAACATGTAGAGATACCTAAGTCTGCAGCTGTTGTTAGCACTGATCTTCAAGAGATTACAATTAAAGAGACAATTCCTACTGAAATTGTACATGAAGAAGTAGTTTCAAAGGAACCTGTTGAAAAGACAGAATTTGTTATTAAACCAAAACTATAGAGGAAATGTCTATTCAACTTGAAATTGGTGCTAAACCTGTTGAGAAAACAGAAGTTGTATCCATTGATATTGGTAAACCAGAAAAAGTTGTCACTAAATTGAAAAGACAGAGGTTGATATTAAACCAGAAACTAAAGAAGAAGTATCTATCCAACTTGATATTAGCGATAAACCTGTTGAGAAAACAGAAGTCATCTCCATTGATATTGGTAAACCTGAGAAACCAGTCAGTGAAATTGAAGTACAAGTTGCACCTCAAGTACCTGAGGTTATTTCTATAGAAAAAGATCAGGTATCTACCGATAAGAGAGAAATTATCATTAGCAAAGAAGAAACTGAAGTTATTCCAGAAATGTCTACATTTGACATTGTGCCAGACAGTACAATTCAGATCGAAGCTAAAGAAATGGAAATTAAAGAGAAGAAACCACAAATTACTGATATTACAGCAATTTCTACTGCTGTAATGAAGGAAAAACAACCAGAAGAAGAAGTGGAACATGTTTCTGAAATTCAACCAACAGATGTATCTGAGACGGTAATACCAGAGAAAGTTGAAACTGCTAAAGTTACCTCAATTATAACTAAGCACTGAGGAACGGAAGACCAAGATTTCTCCAGAGAAAATTAGTGATATTCCTGTGGAAATGGTAGTATCAATTGACTCTAAGAAAGTCACATCTGAAGATCAGGTACCAATGGTTATAAAGACTGAACAGACATATACAACAGGGGAAGAGGAGGTGGAGAAAGAAATTACAGTGCAGACATTGGAAATGCCTTTACAAGACACAGTAACTGTAAAACCAGTGGAAGAAACTGGTATTCAGATTTCTGTGAGTTCTACTAAAGCATCTGCTATTGAAGAAGCTCCTGTTGAAGATGTAACTGATAAGGTTATTGAAATCAGCAAGGAAAGTGAAATCATTCCTGTGAGTAAAGAAGTGAAAGATATCTCTGAAATGACCATTATAAGTGCTCCATCAGTAAGTGTTGTGAGTACAGCTGAAAAGAGCTTTCTGAAGAAGAATTCTTTGATATTCCATCAACTGAAGAAAAGAAAGTGGAACCTAAAGAGGTTTCTGATGAAGAAAAAGACACATCAGTTAGTGTACGTGATGAGATTCGCACAGCAGAAGATGTGTTAGTTGATGCTATTGAACATATCACTGATATAGAGAAAGAACATGTAGAGATACCTAAGTCTGCAGCTGTTGTTAGCACTGATCTTCAAGTGATTACAATTAAAGAGACAATTCCTACTGAAATTGTACATGAAGAAGTAGTTTCAAAGGAACCTGTTGAAAAGACAGAATTTGTTATTAAACCAGAAACTATAGAGGAAATGTCTATTCAACTTGAAATTGGTGCTAAACCTGTTGAGAAAACAGAAGTTGTATCCATTGATATTGGTAAACCAGAAAAAGTTGTCACTGAAATTGAAAAGACAGAGGTTGATATTAAACCAGAAACTAAAGAAGAAGTATCTATCCAACTTGATATTAGCGATAAACCTGTTGAGAAAACAGAAGTCATCTCCATTGATATTGGTAAACCTGAGAAACCAGTCAGTGAAATTGAAGTACAAGTTGCACCTCAAGTACCTGAGGTTATTTCTATAGAAAAAGATCAGGTATCTACCGATAAGAGAGAAATTATCATTAGCAAAGAGAAACTGAAGTTATTCCAGAAATGTCTACATTTGACATTGTGCCAGACAGTACAATTCAGATCGAAGCTAAAGAAATGGAAATTAAAGAGAAGAAACCACAAATTACTGATATTACAGCAATTTCTACTGCTGTAATGAAGGAAAAACAACCAGAAGAAGAAGTGGAACATGTTTCTGAAATTCAACCAACAGATGTATCTGAGACGGTAATACCAGAGAAAGTTGAAACTGCTAAAGTTACCTCAATTATAACTACAAGCACTGAGGAACGGAAGACCAAGATTTCTCCAGAGAAAATTAGTGATATTCCTGTGGAAATGGTAGTATCAATTGACTCTAAGAAAGTCACATCTGAAGATCAGGTACCAATGGTTATAAAGACTGAACAGACATATACAACAGGGGAAGAGGAGGTGGAGAAAGAAATTACAGTGCAGACATTGGAAATGCCTTTACAAGACACAGTAACTGTAAAACCAGTGGAAGAAACTGGTATTCAGATTTCTGTGAGTTCTACTAAAGCATCTGCTATTGAAGAAGCTCCTGTTGAAGATGTAACTGATAAGGTTATTGAAATCAGCAAGGAAAGTGAAATCATTCCTGTGAGTAAAGAAGTGAAAGATATCTCTGAAATGACCATTATAAGTGCTCCATCAGTAAGTGTTGTGAGTACAGCTGAAGAAGAGCTTTCTGAAGAAGATTCTTTGATATTCCATCAACTGAAGAAAAGAAAGTGGAACCTAAAGAGGTTTCTGATGAAGAAAAAGACACATAGTTAGTGTACGTGATGAGATTCGCACAGCAGAAGATGTGTTAGTTGATGTTATTGAACATATCACTGATATAGAGAAAGAACATGTAGAGATACCTAAGTCTGCAGCTGTTGTTAGCACTGATCTTCAAGAGATTACAATTAAAGAGACAATTCCTACTGAAATTGTACATGAAGAAGTAGTTTCAAAGGAACCTATTGAAAAGACAGAATTTGTTATTAAACCAGAAACTATAGAGGAAATGTCTATTCAACTTGAAATTGGTGCTAAACCTGTTGAGAAAACAGAAGTTGTATCCATTGATATTGGTAAACCCGAAAAAGTTGTCACAGAAATTGAAAAGACAGAGGTTGATATTAAACCAGAAACGATAGAGGAAATGTCTATCCAACTTGATATTAGCGATAAACCTGTTGAGAAAACAGAAGTTGTATCCATTGATATTGGGAAGCCTGAAAAAGTTGTCACTGAAATGGAAAAGACAGAGGTTGATATTAAACCAGAAACTAAAGAGGAAATGTCTATTCAACTTGACATTGGTGCTAAACCTGTTGAGAAAACAGAAGTTGTATCCATTGATATTGGTAAACCAGAAAAAGTTGTCACAGAAATTGAAAAGACAGAGGTTGATATTAAACCAGAAACGATAGAGGAAATGTCTATCCAACTTGATATTAGCGATAAACCTGTTGAGAAAACAGAAGTTGTATCCATTGATATTGGTAAACCAGAAAAAGTTGTCACAGAAATTGAAAAAACAGAGGTTGATATTAAACCAGAAACGATAGAGGAAATGTCTATCCAACTTGATATTAGCGATAAACCTGTTGAGAAAACAGAAGTTGTATCCATTGATATTGGTAAACCAGAAAAAGTTGTCACAGAAATGGAAAAGACTGAGGTTGATATTAAACCAGAAACTAAAGAGGAAATGTCTATCCAACTTGACATTGGTGCTAAACCTGTTGAGAAAACAGAAATTACAACCATTGAATTTGGTAAGCCTGAGACATCTAAAATTGATATTAGTGATGTAGTTTGTGCTCCATCTGAAGTTATTGATATATCCACTGATACAAAACCTGCCACTGAAGAAATTGTTTCATCAGACTTGTACAGTTCAGAGCTTCAAAGTCCGAATATATATGATGAAGCTTCTGCTGTGAAATCCATTGTGCCAAGCTTAATTCATGAAGGAGATGTATTGATCGAATCAAAAAGTAGCCTTTCTGGTCCTGAAGATCTTCAGTTATTGAAAGAAGAAGTTGTGGAAGATATAGGTATTTGGCGGAGCATTATCCGGGATTTAATTTATGCTACTGCACTTGCTGCTACTGCTTGACTTTACACAAGCATCAATTTCTGTAGCTTACCAATGCCTCGGTAGCATGCTGTTAAATGTGTATTTAGATGTTTTAATGTACTTAACCAGTGTATTTGTTTTTATGTCTCTTTCAGCTCAATAATTTGTCAATAGTTTTGTTGGGTCTTTGTTATCTCTCATATCTAAAGAGTATAACTGTCTGTATAAAAAGAAAATGCTTTCTTTGTATTTTCATATAGATGCATGTTGCTTTGCTTAGGTATTTATAATAATTTTACATAGCAAGTAATCAATCTCTACATTTTTGCTTTGCTAAATTTATATTGAATATAAAACTAAATTCATCATATCTGCTTTTTAGCCTTAGGATTATTTAAAGATATATAGTATTAAAATATCCTCGAATATCTAAAATATTTAACAAATGCCATACGATATTTAGAATTAGTTAGGTTCTGGTTTATTAGTTTATCATAGATTAGAATGTTTCAGTTCAAACATTTGCATGGAAAAGAAGCTCTTATACTTGCATTTTGTGCATAACTATAAATTTAGATATCCTCAATTTTTATATCTGTAGTAATTCTACATTTTCATGTGTCTCAGTTTTTCCACATTATTACTGTTATTTTGTATATAATTTAAAAGAAATAAAATAAATATTTTATGCCAATTACTGCATAATTTTATTTTAACGTTATCTTAACAGTTTTATTCACCAAGGAGAAGTTTTGATATACAACTTAGCATAACTTAGTTAAAAATTTTGTGATTGAAAACTTTCTTTGAATTATATTTACATTTATAAAATGGTGGTGAGCTGGTAGAATCATTAGCACTGTGGACTTTCTTGTATAATGAAATTCTGTAAAAGTATTTTTAAAAATTAGATTTAATGAATTAATAATATTATTGTGTCAATAATAGGTTTTATTTAATTATATTAAGGGTGGTAAGTGTCTGAAATAGTAGAGTCAGGGCTTAAATGCCTTGCAGCAGTTACATTCAAGTCCAAATCTAAGTGGCATTTTTCCCAGCTCTTTGCATTCTGTGTTCATATTCCACTGAGGTTGACATTACCTTCCATCTTTTTGCTGTCAATAAAATAAGCACCAATTTTCTACTCGGGTTGATGTAATAAACTCACCCCGCTAAAATTCTGGCCTTGTGCCAAAATTTGAAACCATTATGTTATATTTATATATATATATAACACTGAAACATAAAAATATTACATTTGATATTATGAAAAAATGGTTGCTTTAAATAAATAATAGATTATTTACACTAGTTATTTCTCGAAGGAAAAGTATTTAAAATGAACATTGAATGAGATTTTTGATGAAACTAAATCCATGTAATGTATCTTTTTTTATATTGTTAATCATTTTGGAAACTCAGATTAATATTTAATTGCAAGTTATTTTATCTGGTTAATGTTAGATTTATAGAAGAAATTTTAAAATTTAATAAAACTTTTGGGAATTAATATATTTCTTACTTAGATCATACTTTCTTGTATAATGAAATTTTGGTTAAAATATTTTTAGAAATTGGATTTATTGAACTAATACTATTATTGGATCAATAATAGGTTTTATTTAATTATATTGAGAGTGGTAAGTGTCTGAAATAGTGGAGTCAGGGTTTAAATGATTTGCAGCATTTACATTTAAGTCCAAATCTTATCAAGTTTACTATACTGTTCATCCACTTGAAGTTGATAAAATAATCTTCTGTCAAGTGCTGAGGTTGATATAACTGATGATATCCTCTCCTAAATTTCATGGCCTCTGTAACAAATCTTTATTTAAGTATTTAGATTTTTTGAATTTTAGATTTTATTACCATTTCATCAGATCACAATTTTAATTTAAATTACAATTTAAAAAGACATTATTTAAATTTAATTTTACTATATAATTGAAAATTAATGTCTGCTTTAAAAATCAGCATTTGAAATTACGTTTGTATCTATTTTGTTGCTTATTCTCAGCTGAAGAAGCTTTCCATGGTTTACACATTGTTATCTATCTTGTGTGAAACAGATATTCAAAACATTTTATGTAAACTGTCCATATTTGCTAAATGGTATTATTTTGTTTTTTGTTTTGTACTGTATTTGTTGTTTGGCAGCCATAACTCTCTGTCCCACTTAAGTGATTTATTGTAGCATTGTCTTTTAGTGTGCTTCACTATGAGCAGCTTTGCAATAATTGTACTTTGGCAGATTTCTAAAATTAAACTAGTATGTAGGTGCCTTTCTTTTTTTTAAATATTTTGATATAGGAATTGCCCATTAATGTTATCATAGAGATAAACTAAATTATTCATCAGTATCAAAATGGAACTGACGTTTTAATACAGAATCTAATTTTGCAACTGTATATACTTATTTTTTTTTTAAATGTATAATTTTTATATCACAATTGTACTTGTATTGTTCTTTGATTTACAAACTGAGGGACATCACTAATAACATTACTTAGAAATGGTAGTTAGAATAAACAAAAGTTCTTCAAATTCTTACATTGCAATCAAATGGAAGTTTTGTATCAAAAGATGAAATAATACTCAGAAAGCAACATTTCTTTACATCCTAATTTTATTTACTATTTTACCATATACTTCAGTATAGTTTTCAATCATTCTCAGTCCTCAGTAATTATGTTATAGAATTTAGTGTTGCAGTCTTATGCTATTATATTTTTTATTTTTTAATTGTGATTACAAATATTTATTCCATTCCTTATTTACTTTTGCAGTTGTATAGATGAAGATATTAAGTTTTGATCAATTATTACCATCTTTTAGCAAAGTGATAAATAATCACTGAATTTCTGAAAATTAAAATTCACTTTAGAAATATTTGTCTATGAACTTCTTTTTATGAGAAAATGTTAGGCTATCTACTTATGGCTAAAATATATTGTATGAATTTTAAAAGCAAATAAATAATTTTAATTTTGGAAGGGAGGAAAATCGAAAGCAATATAAGAGAGCAGATTAAGTTTTTGAAATCTGGATTTTATTTTGTTCTAAAATTTATTTTAGATATTATCATACAAGAAAATTGTTAATTACTATATCATCAGAAGTAGGAATATTTGTACAAGTTTAGTTCAAGAACATAAGAATTGTTTTTCTTGTAAGCATCTAGTTTGGGAATTATAGTTGTTCATTGCTGTATGTTTGAAAAATATTCTTTTGTTTTTCTAAACATATCTTGTCAAAAGCCACATGCTTAGAAATGATTATTCATATTGTAGCATATTCATATTGTAGAAAACTTGGTCCAGGTTATCTTGCAATGTTTCAGTTTTCAATATTTCTATATTTTTCTTGAAAGTGGTTGCAAATAGTATTTATTTATGTAAGTTTTGGAGCAAATTTTATTTTAAATATAAGAATAACAAAACTTGTTTCAATTTAAATGTCTTCTCTTCAGATATGCATCTCCCATTCTCTTTTATATATGCTTTGTATCTGTGCCCACACTTAGTTTAAAAGTAGAAATTAGAAATTTTTTGCTATCATTCAAATATTTCAGTATACAATATATTGATATGAAATCTTTTTCTTATTCAAATTTAAGGTATTTTTTATAAACCTCTAAATTATTTTAATTCAATTTCTTTTGAGTAAGGAAGACAGTGTCCACAATCTTTTTACTACCAATTTGGCAATAAAGGAGAGGGACAGTTGGGTCAAGTTAAGCTGGTTAATATGGAATTTGGACATATGACAATCACTTGTTGCTGATTAATTTGGCTTCAAGATAGCAAAGGCGTTCAAGACATTCAATTCCACAGGTAGAGTTCTGAAAAAGAATGTTATGGAAGTATATTTAGAGGATTGGATACAGTCATATGGACAGGAAAGTTAGATGGTAGTAGGTTTACAATCAGCAATTCCAAAAGGTAGAATTTTTGGTTACACTAGAAGAGAGAGAGAGAGAGAGCATGGTTCAGAAGTGATCTAGTCATAGCAATGTCTCGTTTAGTAAAAGTCTATATATCAACTATCAGGTGGATTTTTTATTGATATAGTTGAAAATGTGTGTGTGTCATTGAACATTTTACAGATGTCAACAATTGTTTTATAGTTAAAATTATGTTATTAGAGTCTTTATTTTATTCTTAATAAAATGTCATTACAAATATTTTAAAATTTCTGAATGGTCATATTTTCATATGGTAGTGATTTTCTCTCAATCATAGTGTATATCCTCTTTTTCATTTCTAGTTGGTGAAATTTCATTTATAAATTTTTAGAAAAGCAGCTAGTCACACCTTTCTGATGTTTTCTATGTCCCTACAAAAAATAAAGTAAAATAGTTAAAAAAGACTGAAATCAGTTCCAGATATTTAAAGTATACAATTACGTTATAATAAAATTCAATACACAAAAACTATATGTTTCTTGTCTCACCTACTGGAAAACTAAATTATATACATGACAATCAGCTAATACTTTAGTGTATTATTAGTGACAAATATGATTGTAGAATATTTATTTATCAATCTATTAATTTATTTACAAAATATTGCCCTTCATTGTGGTAAAAATCTCTTTATTAAAGTTTGACTTTATTTATCCTGTCGAAATTTAAAGCTTATGTTGTTTTCCCTCAAATTTTATATTTTATGGTACCTACATTGTATGTATATTTGCTGTAATTTATGCTCTTGTATGTTGGTTTATTTATCCTATGTGGTTCAAATATATATCTGACACTGCTCTTTCATATTTCTCTTTACAGGTAAGAAAACACATTTTATGATGGATTTCATGTTATTGTATAACGAGACAAGTCTACATAATCAAAATATGTATTTTACAACACTTTAATATAATAGTTCTTACAATATATAAGTATGGGTTATATATATATATATATATATATGCTCATGCACATATATGTGTGTATGTATGGTGGACATAAAATGAAATATGCCAGTTTACCAATACAGGAAGTATATATTTAAATTCTTAAAAATTCATCTGAATATTCACCAACATCATAATTTAGTTATCTTCAACTCAGGTATGTTTCCATATAGTTTCTACTTTCTATTTAAAATTTGTGGAAATCAGGTATGATGTAAACAACCATTTTATTTAGTTTTTAATATTTGTTTTATTTTATGCACCATGTACACTCACTCAAACAACATTGTTTTCTTTTCACTCACTACCTTTGTTGGTTATGCAATACATTTTTATTTTCAAAGTCTATATTTTTGATATTTTAAACCAGTAATATTCTAATCATAATTGTTTAAATAGTAAGTAAATTATTTAGACCAATATTTAATTTATCACATTTACTGGTCTATATTTTAAATTTGGGCCTTACAGTTTTGTCTATGATAAAATACCTGTAAATTATGGGTGGAAATGCTATTTTGAAATGTTCAGGAACCCAAATTTAACTTTCATTTTAATTATAATACACTCATAATCTTTTCTTTCTTTGTCTAAAACCAGTGTAACTGACCAAACATTGATGACTATATCTGATTATGAAAAGTCCGACAATTTGGATCTTATTAAAGTCTCCTAGATAACAAACACTATGAACTGCTTCTGAAGCTTATCTAGCCTCTGTAAAAATTTTTTTCATGAGAGTCTTACTGTTAACAACTTCTTAGAATCTCCTACATACTAAATCTGCTCAGTTAGTCTTCCTATAATTCCACAACATCTCTTGTGCATTTATAGTTTACATTTTGTGCAAACTACAGAGTCCCTGTCTACTCCTTTTCTGCCTATTGAGCATGGCTACCTCTCTGATAGCAAGAGATCCAGCCTTCTTACCTGTGATACCTCGCAATTCTAGATTCTGCTTCTATGGTTGGGATTTCTTCTCTAATTCTTTAACAACATCACTAAAAACTAGCTTATTGATATGCTGAAGTTATCTTAGACAGCTGCTCTTAAACTCCTTCCTTGTGGTTTGGAGAAGTATAACAAACAACAGCAAGCTGAAACTGAACTCTGATGACTCATGGATACTTACATGCACAATAAATTTCTTATCAAACTCATTTCTAACTCACAATTTGGTCATGGCATTTCTGTTCATGGCTTGCACAAGCCATGTATTTACACCTAATTTTCTTAGTGATCACTAGACTACATAGTGTGATATCCTTTCAAAGACTTTCTTCTAAATGCTAGGTGTAGTAGCTTACTCTCACATAAGAAATTTTGCTGTAAATGTCTTAAGAAGAGAGTACCTGTGGCATTCCATCCCAGTACAAACCAAAACTGCTTCTCATCTAAACTAACTCTCTTCCTAATCATTTACTTTCATGAATAGGTGTTTTGCCTATTTCTTTCATAGCCTTGTACATCAATTTGGCATAACTATAATTATTTCTTTTTACATTTCCTTTGTCCGTGTAGTAGTTAACAATGAAACTGCTATGCCTGTCATTGAGAATGATAGCACATTATATAATCTGACTGACTATGCAAGGGACTAGTGTACATCTTAATTTGTCACATATTTTCAGCATTTCAGTAATACTTCCCTTATGACCAAACGAACTTCAATATCTGCTCTTTCTATTTGTGCATTTGATATTGATTTCATCTGTAGTTATATTAGTTTCATTAAACCATTTAAATATACATGGTATTCCATACTAAAATTGAAAGATGTATAAATTAATGTAAAAACTAACTTACAATATATGTATGGTAATCATTTATATGATAATGTCCAAATATTAGTACCTACATATAGTTTTTATATGAATGACATCCAATCACACCATACACACACACATCCCCATACATACATACATACATACATACATACATACATACATACATACATACTATCAAATTATAATCCTGCATTCCAAGAATCCTTGTAAATTACAGTTAGGAACATTCTCAGTTGCACATTACATCATCATCATAATTTTACATCTTTTTTCTATGATGGTATGGGTTAGGTGAGTTGTCCTCATCACAGCTAGATTCCATTATTTGAGTTACTGCTTTCTCAGATGGTTCAGGAGATCATGTCTTGCTTGTAATTTAATCTTACATAGCTTTAAAGGCTGGATACCTTTCCTAACACCAGCCTCTTTAGTAAGAGTACTGAATATATTTTATTGAGGCACCAGTAGTTGAGAAGTTTTTCTGCTCTCTTTGCTATTGTCTCTATTCATTTGCCAATAACTTTACACTCAAGTGAGAATGCCTTGTCCTTTGCAAGACAAAAGAATCCTCTCTTGTTCTGTTGCCCAAGACAGACATAAACAAGAAACTAACCAGAAGATAGTATATGAGTATGTGTTTGAATACAATGAGTTTAAACAGAGTGGATAGTGTGGTAAGGATGGAAGTAATTGAAGAGAAACAGTGATAAGTGACAACATGTTAGGACAGACAAACTGATGGAAGGAATAATTGCAGTGAAGGAGAGTTATATAAAATAGAAATATTCTGTGTCAATAAAAGTGCAATTGTAGAGGGGCAATGTGTATGTGTGTATATGAGAGAGAAAGGCTGAAGTATAACAATAAGATGGGTGATGGCAAGAGACGGTGATTGATATTTAAGAAAGGGAGTAAATGATGGTAAAAGAGAGTGTTTAGTGTAAGTGTCATTGAAAGATGATGTGGGGAAGAGAAAATGTTTGTTAATCATGACTTGTTACACATGAAGACATACAGGTAGGGTGACAAACTGCGATTGGTGGGGGCACTGAATATAGACAGTTCCAGGACCAGCCACCATCACAGGCATGACATAGTACAATGATTAAGAAAGAGAGTTGAGTGATAGTTGGGAGAGTAATAGGCAGTAGATGGAAAGATAATAAATTTAATTGATGCTGTCATTAACATGCCAATTAAAGTAATTCTACATATTAAGTTATCAACAGCATGTGTACAAACACACTAAGTTATGTAAAAATCATTTGAAGTCTCACTAATTCAATATTTTAGTGAAAACAATGAAAATGCAAACTTTTATAGCAATAATCATTTACACAAGCATACTGTACTAGTATTATCTACTGTTAGAGGGAGTTTATTGATTACCTGTATAAACAACAAATGTGTTATGGAGTTGATGTCACTGATTTCATTTCTCTCATTTACTACACCAAATATAAATAAATAATAATTTCAATTTTTTTTATGTTAAGTCAAAGCAGGATGAATAAACATGGAGACAAAACAATAATTACAATGTAAAAATGTTTTTCTTAAAACTTATTTGATTTATATTAGGTGATATGCCAGTCCATACAGAAATAAAAGAAATAGTGGAAGAAGAACAAAGGACTAAAGAAATACCAAAGATGGTGGTACAGGAAGTCGCAGAATTAAAAGAAAGATCACCCTCATTAGAAACACCTAAAAGCATTGAAATGGATATCCAAACAGCTTCAGTTCTAGTTGAACCTACAACATATGAAACAAAAGTAGTAGAAGAAAAAGATGTTGAAAAAGAAATAGTAAAATCAGATGAAGTTTATGTTTCTCATAGGGAACAAATAACGACGGGACCAACAATCATTGAAAGTATTCCTGATAAAAAAATAGACATAAAAATAACAAGTAAAGAAAAGACAGAGGTTGATATTAAACCAGAAACTAAAGAAGAAATGTCGATCCAACTTGATATTGGTGCTAAACCTGTTGAGAAGACAGAAGTTGTATCCATTGATATTGGTAAACCAGAAAAAGCAGTCAGTGAAATTCAAATGCAGTTTGCACCTCAGCAAATCACTACTGATACAAGAGAAATTATCATTAGCAAAGAAGAAACTGAAGTTATTCCGGAAATGTCTACATTTGATATTGTGCAAGAAAGTACAATTCAGATCGAAGCTAAAGAAATGGAAATTAAAGAGAAGAAACCAGAAATTACTGATATTACAGCAATTTCTACTGCTGTAATGAAGGAAAAACAACCAGAAGAAGAAGTGATACCTGTATCTGAAATTCAACTTACAGATGTATCTGAGACGGTAATACCAGAGAAAGTTGAAACTGCTAAAGTTACCTCAATTATAACTACAAGCACTGAGGAACGGAAGACCAAGATTTCTCCAGAGAAAATTAGTGATATTCCTGTGGAAATGGCAATATCAATTGACTCTAAGAAAGTCACATCTGAAGATCAAGTACCAATGGTTATAAAGACTGAACAGACATATACAACAGGTGAAGAAGAGGTGGAGAAAGAAATTACAGTGCAGACATTGGAGATGCCATTACAAGACACAGTAACTGTAAAACCAGTGGAAGAAACTGTATTCAGATTTCTGTGAGTTCTACAAAAGCATCTGCTATTGAAGAAGCTCCCGTTGAAGATGTTACTGATAAGGTTGTTGAAATCAGCAAGGAAAGTGAAATCATTCCTGTGAGTAAAGAAGTGAAAGGTATCTCTGAAATGACCATTATAAGTGCTCCATCAGTAAGCGTTGTCAGTACAGCTGAAGAAGAACTTTCTGAAGAAGAATTCTTTGATATTCCATCAACTGAAGAAAAGAAAGTGGAACCTAAAGAAGTTTCTGATGAGGAAAAAGACACATCAGTTAGTGTACGTGATGAGATTCGCACAGAAGAGATATGTTAGTTGATGCTATTGGACATATCACTGATATAGAGAAAGAACATGTAGAGATACCTAAGTCTGCAGCTGTTGTTAGCACTGATCTTCAAGAGATTACAATTAAAGAGACAATTCCTACTGAAATTGTACATGAAGAAGTAGTTTCAAAGGAACCTGTTGAAAAGACAGAATTTGTTATTAAACCAGAAACTATAGAGGAAATGTCTATTCAACTTGACATTGGTGCTAAACCTGTTGAGAAAACAGAAGTTGTATCCATTGATATTGGTAAACCAGAAAAAGCTGTTAGTGAAATTCAAATGCAGTTTGCACCTCAGCAAATCACTACTGATACAAGAGAAATTATCATTAGCAAAGAAGAAACTGAAGTTATTCCGGAAATGTCTACATTTGATATTGTGCAAGAAAGTACAATTCAGATTGAAGCTAAAGAAATGGAAATTAAAGAGAAGAAACCACAAATTACTGATATTACAGCAATTTCTACTGCTGTAATGAAGGAAAAACAACCAGAAGAAGAAGTGAAACCTGTTTCTGAAATTCAACCAATAGATGTATCTGAGACGGTAATACCAGAGAAAGTTGAAACTGCTAAAGTTACCTCAATTATAACTACAAGCACTGAGGAAAGGAAGACCAAGATTTCTCCAGAGAAAATTAGTGATATTCCTGTGGAAATGGTATTATCAATTGACTCTAAGAAAGTCACATCTGAAGATCAGGTACCAATGGTTATAAAGACTGAACAGACATATACAACAGGGGAAGAGGAGGTGGAGAAAGAAATTACAGTGCAGACATTGGAGATGCCTTTACAAGACACAGTAACTGTAAAACCAGTGGAAGAAACTGGTATTCAGATTTCTGTGAGTTCTACAAAAGCATCTGCTATTGAAGAAGCTCCCGTTGAAGATGTTACTGATAAGGTTGTTGAAATCAGCAAGGAAAGTGAAATCATTCCTGTGAGTAAAGAAGTGAAAGGTATCTCTGAAATGACCATTATAAGTGCTCCATCAGTAAGTGTTGTGAGTACAGCTGAAGAAGAACTTTCTGAAGAAGAATTCTTTGATATTCCATCAACTGAAGAAAAGAAAGTGGAACCTAAAGAGGTTTCTGATGAGGAAAAAGACACATCAGTTAGTGTACGTGATGAGATTCGCACATCAGAAGATATGTTAGTTGATGCTATTGAACATATCACTGATATAGAGAAAGAACATGTAGAGATACCTATGTCTGCAGCTGTTGTTAGCACTGATCTTCAAGAGATTACAATTAAAGAGACAATTCCTACTGAAATTGTACATGAAGAAGTAGTTTCAAAGGAACCTGTTGAAAAGACAGAATTTGTTATTAAACCAGAAACTATAGAGGAAATGTCTATTCAACTTGACATTGGTGCTAAACCTGTTGAGAAAACAGAAGTTGTATCCATTGATATTGGTAAACCAGAAAAAGCTGTTAGTGAAATTCAAATGCAGTTTGCACCTCAGCAAATCACTACTGATACAAGAGAAATTATCATTAGCAAAGAAGAAACTGAAGTTATTCCGGAAATGTCTACATTTGATATTGTGCAAGAAAGTACAATTCAGATTGAAGCTAAAGAAATGGAAATTAAAGAGAAGAAACCACAAATTACTGATATTACAGCAATTTCTACTGCTGTAATGAAGGAAAAACAACCAGAAGAAGAAGTGAAACCTGTTTCTGAAATTCAACCAACTGATGTATCTGAGACGGTAATACCAGAGAAAGTTGAAACTGCTAAAGTTACCTCAATTATAACTACAAGCACTGAGGAAAGGAAGACCAAGATTTCTCCAGAGAAAATTAGTGATATTCCTATGGAAATGGCAATATCAATTGACTCTAAGAAAGTCACATCTGAAGATCAAGTACCAATGGTTATAAAGACTGAACAGACATATACAACAGGTGAAGAAGAGGTGGAGAAAGAAATTACAGTGCAGACATTGGAGATGCCTTTACAAGACACAGTAACTGTAAAACCCGTGGAAGAAACTGGTATTCAGATTTCTGTGAGTTCTACAAAAGCATCTGCTATTGAAGAAGCTCCTGTTGAAGATGTAACTGATAAGGTTGTTGAAATCAGCAAGGAAAGTGAAATCATTCCTGTGAGTAAAGAAGTGAAAGGTATCTCTGAAATGACCATTATAAGTGCTCCATCAGTAAGTGTTGTCAGTACAGCTGAAGAACGACTTTCTGATGAAGAATTCTTTGATATTCCATCAACTGAAGAAAAGAAAGTGGAACCTAAAGAAGTTTCTGATGAGGAAAAAGACACATCAGTTAGTGTACGTGATGAGATTCGCACAGCAGAAGATGTGTTAGTTGATGCTATTGAACATATCACTGATATAGAGAAAGAACATGTAGAGATACCTATGTCTGCAGCCGTTGTTAGCACTGATCTTCAAGAGATTACAATTAAAGAGACAATTCCTACTGAAATTGTACATGAAGAAGTAGTTTCAAAGGAACCTGTTGAAAAGACAGAATTTGTTATTAAACCAGAAACTATAGAGGAAATGTCTATTCAACTTGACATTGGTGCTAAACCTGTTGAGAAAACAGAAGTTGTATCCATTGATATTGGTAAACCAGAAAAAGTTGTCACTGAAATTGAAAAGACAGAGGTTGATATTAAACCAGAAACGATAGAGGAAATGTCTATCCAACTTGATATTAGCGATAAACCTGTTGAGAAAACAGAAGTTGTATCCATTGATATTGGGAAGCCTGAAAAAGTTGAAAGTGATATTAGCATATCATCCAGTATTGTTCGTCCCATATCTGATGAAGTTGATTCTACTACTTCTGAAGTTGTTGACATATCCATTGATGCTAAACCTCATGTTGAGAAAATTGATGAACCTGAATTAAAATTTTCAGAAATTCATGAATTGCCTTTGCATGATGAGGGTACTTCCTTAAAATCAGTCCGTCCAGTGATGGAGCATGAAGGTGATACATTTATTGAACCCATACTAAAACTTCCTGGCCCTGAAGATCTGCGCGCAATCAAAGAAGACATAGGTATTTTGTGGACGATTATCTGGGATTTATTTTATGCTACTGCACTTGCTGCTACTGCTGCTTCTTTTTACACAAGCATAAACTTTTGTGTAGCTTATCTATGCCTAGGTGGCATGTCGTCAATCGTCTATGTATATGTCCTTTACTGTATTTATTACCGTATTCGTTTTATGTCTCTTTCAGCTCCATCTTTGTCAAGAGTTTTGTTCAGTCTTTGTTAATTTCATTAATTAGAAAGCATAGAATTATCATTCATATAGGAAACAAATGCTTTCTTTGTAATGTTATATAGATGCATGCTGCTTTACTCAGGTATTTATTATAATATTACCTATCACAAAATTTCTAATCACTTTTAATTATAGGAGATTAATATATTTGTTTAGAACTTTAAAATCTCAATTTGCTACTTTCATATTAGAATCATTTTACAATATCCATTAATGATCAATTTTTGAATACTTATAATTTTTCTAATGTATAGAATTGTATAGATCTGATATATTATATTAGTTCATTTTAGTTTAGAATGCTTCAATTTATGATTTGCATGTCAAATGAAGCTGTCAGACTTGCATTTTGTGCACATCTATAAATTCATAATTTTACCATTCTCTTAGACTATGTATATATAGATGCAGTGTTGATTTTCCTAAAGGAGTTCATCAATCATAAATCCTTTTACCTTACTGGACACAGTCATTGATTCATATCTATGCTGGAGCATCATCTTCAATGACCTTAATTCATGTCGACCATACTACTTTATTAGGTAGTACTTTTAGAGAACTGTATTGAAAAGCCAAGTTTTACATGATTTTAACCCTTTTGTAGTCTTATACACAGCAAAGTATTTACACAAGTAAATACTTAAGCATACACATATGCAAGCATGAAATGTATTTATACATATATGTATAAATATATATATATATATATATATATATATATATAGGGAGAATTCACAAAAAACACAAGACAAAGACAGGTGGTGTAGAAACCAAACAGAAGTGAAAAAGTTTTTTATTTTTTGAGCCTACACTCTTCCATAGAAAGGAACACAGAAAGAAACAAGGAGAAAAATAAAGAATGTGTAGTGGCTAGCAATCTATCATGGTGAATCACACATATATATTTGTGTACGTACATGAATGTATGTATATGTGTGTATGCATGTGCTCACACACTTTGACTGATATACAAGAAGCTTCTGATATACAATAATATAATTTAACTCACAAAAGTTGGTAATCCCAATATAGAAGACACTTTCAATATATTCAATGTGATATGATTAAATTTAGGACTACATGATTGGACAGTGACTTCTTAATGACTAAGTCATTCTTCAACTCATATTTATAAATAAACAATTGAATAAATATCATTGTTATTTTTATGAAATAAATTCATTCTTGAGTCTACAGGTCCATAAGTTTGGAGCTCATCTTTGTTTCTGGAGTATTTATTAAACTGAGAGTACATAATAATGAAGGGTAAGCCCACTTTATTACCAGTTTAAACTCCACTCTCAAATTGGTGGTACTCATTTTCAGCTGAATAAGCTGAAGCAACATAATATACAAGTAGAGTACCTTTCTCAAGGACACAAATACTGCCTAGTCTGAGAATTGATCTGATGACCTTTTGATCATGAGGCCAAAATCCTAATCACTTGACCATAGACCTTTTTTTTATTAAATAAATTTAGATAATTGTCAAATGTGTGTATCACAGATAATTTTGCCATGATTTTAAATAATTGTCTTGAACAGAAAAGTGTTAATAATCTGATAAATGAACTACATCATCATCATCATCGTTTAACATTAGCTTTCCATGCTGGCATGGGTTGAATGGTTTGACTGAGGACTGCAAGCCAGGAGGCTGCACCAGGCTCCAGTCTGATCTAGTAAGGTTTCTACAGCTGGATGCCCTTCCTAATGCCAACCACTCCGAGGGTGTAGTAGGTGCTTTTTACATGACACCAGCACAGAGACCAGTCAGATGGCACTGGCATTGACCATGAGGAATAACTATATGTTTCTAAAATTATACATTATTTTTTAGAATAGAATAATTCTTCTCTCTGTCATATGTAGTAGCATGGAATGTACATTGACATTTCTCTTGAACAGTCTTGAAAGTTACTTAGAGAAGTTAAATCATAAACCATTATGCATAAATAGTAAAAAATGTAAAAATATACAAAAAGTAACTCCCTATTTTAAAATACTTGCAAATTATTTATTAATTGTAATTCTTTTCTCAAATTTTTGTGTTTGTTTTTTGAAATATAAATAAAACCTTAAAGTTTTCCTTTCATACTCTTTTACTCTTTTACATATTTCAGTCATTTTGACTGTGGCCATGTTGGAGCACCGTCTTCATATCTATTTTTTGTAAAAATTACAATTCATAAATAATTTATAAGTATTTTAAAATAGGAAGTTGTTTTTTCCATAGGGAGTTACTTTTCGATCAACCTGTAGATTATTTGAATATGTGCTTTCATAAAATTTCTGTGCCAAAGTAGTTGATTAGAAAGTGATATATAAATTCTAGATTATTTAATATGAAATTATGTGATTTTGAAAATTCTCTAATTACTTATCCATAGTTTTTGCTCTTTAGAATTCAATTAGCAAATTAAAACAATTAAATTTTACTTTATTGCTGAATAATATGGTAAAATGTGTATGTAATAATGTCAAAGTCCTTGCTGTAGATATTATCATTGTTGCCATCATTGATATTAACTTTTTCCTTTTATTCAATATTATGATTATTTTCTTTTTAATTTTATTTAATTTCTGGGTTTTTATCTCCATTAAGATAGCCTCAATCATCTTGATAATGTATTATCTCGGCTGTGGAATTTAACATTTCAATATCTAATTTCTTTACTTTCTCTCATGATTTTTGCTACAAGTATCTTCAATTTCATTCTATAGTAATGCAGATGTTTCTGTTCCTCACATTAGCCGGCACCTTATGGTACCTTATCTATATCCAGCTTATTTGCATTGTACCTTTGAATTTGCTCAATTTATAGTACATGATCATTTCTTTCCAACCATTGAAAATCTATATTCAAACCTCTAACAGCCATATTTTAGACACTTTATTCTTTACATAGACAGAGGAACTATTTGCAGCCAACAAAGTTAACAGCTGTCTAAAAATATTCCACAACTTTGGTGCCTCACCCACTAATAATTTCATTACAATAACATCAAATGTTCTGGCTTTAGAAAGCTAAATGAGCAGTCTACTGAAATAATGTCATGAGTCTCTTAAGAATCTTAGTTTGCTGTCAATTTGTTAGTTATGTTCTTCTACCAGTTATATGCAGTAAATATGCGGTATTGTTTCAATATATTCCTGACATTTAGAACAAGGTTATTTCTCGGATAATAGTAGGATTTTGTGGTTTCTGTCATTAATTAGTTCTTTGATATTTTATCATATTGACCTTTAGCAGATTCTTTTAGTATATAAACATTCCCAATGGTATCTTCTATTTATTTAATATCTCAAGAACTATAATAAATAGAAGTTTGCTTTGGACATGAACACAAAACTCCTCACTGAAATTTGTACCTTTCTTTATCATGCATACAACATCATTGTACATGGCTTGTATCACTGATATGAATAACTCTTTCATCTACATCTAAGTTTCCTGATACCCAACAGACTACAGAACATTAGTCTCTGTCAAAAGCCATTTTTTGGTTCAACTAATACCATTTGTTGCTCGCTCCAACACATCTAAGTACTTGTCTAGCAGTTATGTTGCTAGAAACATATGGTACTATGTAAGAACATGTTTCATCCATAGAATTGGTCAATGAGGCTTGACATGTTGTCTCAAGAACATCTACCTGTCTCTACATTACAGTTATCTACCATCTCTTCCCTTATATAATAAGCATTATCTAACTTAGTGAAAGTCATTTTTAGTGAAAGCTCCTTTCACTCCCACAGTGTTCTTCTGATCTTGATTATTTCTTCATTTTTCCCATCTTCAACCTAAAATTGCTGACAGTTAATCCAGGTTGGTGGAACATATTCCTCACTTGCATGAGATTTGGTGTTCACTACAACTCATAAAGTTGATACCCACTTATTTTGGGCTAAAAACAACTTTCTAAGGAAAAATATTTCATTATATTTTTGCTGTCATTCACAAATTCTGCCTTTGTTATTTTGTTAGGTGCATTGTGTTATCATCATTATGTTATCATCATGAAACAGTCATTAACATTTAGTCACCAATGACTGAAATTTTAATTACATATTTTATCTATTATTCAGCTTTTATTTTTCTTTAATACCATATCATAGGATTACTGTTACATTACATATAAACCTGTTAAAAGAAATATGGTTTGATATAATATTTGAGAAAAACTTTCCAAACATAAGGAAACAACTTACTGAAGTAATGAATTTTTCAGCTAATCTGTCATTATACTATCAATTACTTTTTGTTATTAATGTTAACAATTGTTTTCTGCTTACAGAATTTTTTCCATGCAAAGATGACAACTATTTCATTAATGAATTTTGCTTTCTGTGTATTTAGCTTGCTGCTCAATGTTACAGTGCTCTGTTACTTCAAAATGTTGCTATAAAATTATTATGTTACTTGTTGAATATAATTGTGCTTTTAATGTTTAATTCATGCGTCTTCTGAATTGTTATTTTGTGTGCCTTATTTTGACAACAAAAACATCACACAAACAAAATGGTTAAATTTTTTAGTCACAGAAAGTGATATTGTTATAAGTAATTATATGAAATTTTCAGTCATTTGATAGAAAATATTGAGAATAAATATTTAAGTGAATTATTAAGTTTCTTGATGTTGTTTTGAAATAGAGATCAATTTATCAAATGAGGAAAGACAACTCACAGAAAAAGTTTGTATTTTTATGCGATACTGGCATAAGTGATTGCATTTATTGTTCTGTTAAACTTGGACTGCCAATAAGGTCCAACAATTTAACACTCTAATAATATAGGGATTGTGCAATCCTCTACAACTGAAGTATTTTGCTATTTTAGTCACCTAACTTAGTTGTCTTAGAAATAGAAAAAATATTTTGTTCAACTTAGATATCTGAATGAGAAAGTTGATTTTCACTTTTAATTTAGAGTTAATTAAAATATATGCATTTACTGTGCATATCAGCATTAAAATTTTCTCTAACACAAAAAGGTAAATAAATACACTAAACTATATTTAGATTAACTTAGGCATTGGAAACATTTTCTAAATAAATGTTTTCCTTTTATACTCTTCCCCTAAAACAGATAAACAGTTTAGTTTGATTTTTCAAATACATATTTTTCTTTCTTTAAGGTCACATTAGTTGCAATATTTCTTTTAAAAATCTTAAAGAGTTACAGTGCTTTATATTTTCAATTTTGATATATTTTATTTCCCAAATATTTGCTAATATTTGTGTAAATCAAATAACTAAAAAATATTAGATTTCATCATAAAATTGTTTCAATTCACCAAATCAGATTTTATTATTTCACACATATACCACATATCACACACATCTCACACCCTCTCATGTTTTCTGAAATATATATTTTGATATAAATATTTTCTCTTCTAAAGTTGATGAGACCTCACCAGAATATTTCACACCAGAATATTCCACACCAGAAGAAAGAAGTAAGTAGCTTTAATTAATTTTAAATGTGTTGATGTTTCATTAAAATTCAATTCTTATGTAATTTATATTCCAAAATTCAGTGAATGTATTGAAAATAAAGTTTGGTTATCATAAAAGCAATGCATAAAAGGCCCTATAATTAGTTTTTTTTTCTTGAAGTGTCTTTTTATATTAGAATATAATAAATTTAGAACAATTTGCTTTGCTTTAAAAAGTTACAGATTTTAAAACAGTATTTCTTTTGATATAGTGATTGTTACTGACTCTACTGAGGTTCAGAAACCCAAATTGATAAGTAAACCTCAAAATGAATATACTGTCAGTGTTGGTAGCTCTGCGAAATTTGATTACACCGTGGAAGCAAATCCTGCTCCTTCAGTAAGTAAAGTTTTACTTCAGTTTGTCTTTATTTTGATAGCTTGTAATCATCAGTATTTTAACATACTGACATCAGTTACAATGATCTGTTGCATAGCATATCATGGATCAGTTTATTTTTGTCATCTCTTCTGTAGGTTCAGTCTCTTGTGTTTTGATATCAGCACCACTTGCATAGCCTTCAGCCCCCCATGAAGTGTCATACACTCTCTATTAAGAGTACATAACACTTTTCCCTTAACATCCATTATTCACATGTACCATTTGTTCCCCTCCCCAGAGCAATAATTTTTTCCTGCTCACTTTAGAGTACACTTTTTATGCCCAACTAAAGTCTTAAATTCTCAAATCACTTGTGCTTCACCTTGTTTCTCTCAAGCTTCCTTTGGTCTCCTGCATTCAATACCTCTGTCTTATCACTGGGCAGCATTACAGATTTTACTTGTTTTATGCAGTTTTTTCTGTTTGTACAAGGAAAGCCCTTTGCTGACAACAGAGGATGTAGTTGCTAGAATTTCTTTTTTCTTGTTTTTATCCCAGCAATTGAACTTTCACTACATCCACTTCAACTACTAATTAGGTCACCTAAGTAATTAAAAGCATTAACTAAAACTACTGGATCATCAGAACAAGTTCATCAACTCAATTTAATAAGTGCTCCTACTGGTACTACTCTTTGGTTTCTGTTGGACTTCCAGGAATCTCACTATACTTTTTATATAGCCATTGCTTGCATTATATGCACATTTTTGTATTCCTATTTCTGTCTCCCTACATGTTGAGTTAAGCCATTTCACAAATAGTACTAGCATTGAGTATTTGGCTCTGAGTTGCTTGCTCTAAGCATACAATACTGAATTCTAATTTACTAATTTTCTATGTATCAAGTGAGTCCACTTTATAGATGGCACTGATATTTCCTGCTGTCTTTTACTAACTAGCAGTTTTATATTTGTCATGTTATTGTATACTTTTGGAATCTAGATAATACTTTCAGATTTGGAAATTTTCTGCATCTCCTTAACAGGGATTGCTTTAAAAATCAAATCAACAACATACAAATATTCACTAGGCCATCCAGTCCTAAATATATTATAAGCAGCCAAGAAAATATGAATAGAAAGGGGGTGAGCAAAAATCTTGTTGAATCACTAAAATCAGGACTATTTTCTAACTTTAGCCTTGTTAACACATTATCCTAATATATGCCTTAAACAATTTCCACAATAAATTCAGCTTTATCTCATTTTCTAAGCACACTCCAAATTTCAGAATGAGAGACTGTGTCAGATGTGTTCTTATCAACAAAAGCAATATACTGTTTTTTGGATCTTGGCTAAAAGTTTATCTCATAGAAATATTTTCACCTGTTATTCTGTATTGTGACACAAATTGAAACTACATTTTTTTTCAGGCTAACATTATACCGAATTTGCTTTGTTAAAATTGTTGCAGTTTGAAGTCTTGGGCTGTCATCTGAAATATCTGCAGATAGCCCTCTGAGTGCAACCTCTTGGCACCTGTAGCACTTGACAATATCTTCCTCTCTACTTAGTTCATCTCCCTTGTTAGATTATAACATTTTTCAATTTTCTCAGTTTTCCATGATAGCCCCTCTACTATCATATGATATTGCAAAGTCAATGATCTTACACTCTTCTGTTTGTCCTCCATAGTTACATCATATATCTTTGCTTCTATTGTATAGTTATAAAATACCTTCAAAATCTTATTATTATTGTTATTGCCATGATCACAGCCATCATTATTATCATCATTGAGAACAAATGCCTCTGTGCTTGTGAACTATGGTTCATACAAACCCATTGTTTTACAATTTAAGAATTTCATAACTCTCATCCGTATAGTGCAGAATACTATAACCAACTCCCCCCCCATCATAAATGCTCATCTCTCCTTGTCAGATACACCAACCCCCAGCGTTTGTTGAAAATTATTACATAATTTGTTTTGTTAATTATAGCTAACATGGTTCCATAATGGAGTTGAGATTAACACAGAAGAAGAAAATTATCTCATTGAAATGAGAAAAGATGAAAACATCTATAATATATCAATGATCCTTGATGATGTTACCCCAGAAGATGCTGGAAAATATACTGTAGTTATTAAGAATTTTGTTGGAGAAGATTCTTATTCTGTTATTCTTACAATTGATGATGGTATGTATATATTTCTGTGTCAAATGTGTTTTCATTTTTTTTCCTCCTTGGAAGATATTATTCCTTAACTGAGATAAATTACTAAAAATAAAATTAAAGGGAAAATAAGAGGAAAATTCCATTTCACAAATAAAAAAAAGAAGGCAAGATTATTAGAGTTAAACTTCATTATTTTCATTATATGCTGAATGAAATGTAAAAAGAGAAAATAATAATAAACAACTTGGTTGAAACCAATACTTACTGATTTAAAGAATTCTTAATTTATTTTCTGAAAGTTATGGTATGATGTAAAACTCATAACATTTTATGTCAATTTATAAAAACTTTGTCAACAAATTTATAGCGATTGTGAGAATCCTTAAATTTTCAGCTTTTGTCCTTTAAAACTTTTGATTTTTATTGGCCATAGCCAATTCTAGGGATGTATTGTTCATTTCATTGAATCAATACCGATGTATTATGGGTATTAATTTAGTCTATCTACTCCTGGAAGATTAAAAATAGTGTTTATCAGGGTGAGATATTACTTATAGATGCAGAATTATGAAAGTACACACCTTATTGTTTCTGACATTTTACTTTTCTTATCATTGATGAATATTTTGGTGAAATATGTTTTTTACATTTGAAAAACAAAACATTTTTATCATTTAATTATTTATATTTTATTTGCAGAAGAAATAGAATTTGATGAAGCTTCTGAATTCATGTAAGTATTGTTTCTCTATTTTCATTCCTTTATCAATTTGATAAAAACTATTCTAAAAGTAAGAAGGTGAAAATATCCTTTAAAAACTGTCTTAGACTATACTTTGATAATAAGCTTTACTACACATTATTTTTAATCATCTTTATGTATTAAGATCTCATCATCATCACCATTGTCATCATTATCCTCTTCCTTCTCATCATCATCATTAATAACAATGACAAGTTCATTTTCTCTCCTTGCATAGAAATGTTAATTTTAACTATTGTGCTTTTCTCTACATATCATAGAAGATGTATAAAACTTAAGAAATGCAGCAGCTTTCTCATCGATAACGTCCATTTTCCATGTTGGCATGGGTTGGATGGTTTGACTGAGGTCTGAAGAGCTGGCAGCTGCACCAGACTCTAGTCTGGTCTGGCAGAGTTTCTACAACTGGATGCCCTTCCTAATGCCAACCACTCCGAGAATGTAGTGGGTGCTTTTTACGTGCCACCGGCACCGGAGCCAGTAAGGTGGGCCTGGCAACGAACACGTTCAGATGGTGGCTTTTTAAGTGCCACCATCACAGGAGCCAATCAGCGGGGTACTGGCATCGGATGGTACCTTTGACCTGCCATCAGCACAGATGCCAGCTACGATATTAGTTTTACTTGACTCAACAGGTCTTCTCAAGCATATCATATTACCCAACGCATCAGGAGTATTTTTAACAGGTCTGGATGTGTGTGGCTGCAAACTGACTTTAGTTAGCTGTCAAAGACAATTTGTACAACTTTTCAATGAGGGAGGGTGAACTTTTATAGCACAATTTAGGAGAAATATTCAACCACATCTTATGCTATCTCACTGCATTTCAAAAACTTCAAAAAAATATTTTTGTCTAAATTGGTTTACAAATAGTAATAAGAAAATAAATTCATTCTTTTACCTTTGGAAAATATAATTTAATTTTATAAAGTATATAGTTGATAAGTAATAGACCAATAATAAAGAGTAATAATGAAAATTCAATAGACAAATTCTATTGATCAAATTAAATTTTTATTGTAATTATTTTATCAGTTATAGCTAATTGTTTTACATATTCTCTAATTTTTTATTTTGTTATTTTGAATATGTGTTATTCTTATATTTTGATTATATTTTTTATTTTGCTAGGGAAAAATATCAAGTATCATAGAAATGTATGCTTGATTCATCTTCAGTATATAACTGATACTGATATGCTTCTTTATCTGTTTCTTGTTTAATTTTCATTAAAATTTTCTTTTATTGTAAAACCTTATATTTTGTTTTTCTAGTGAGGTGAAAGAAAAGGATTCTGGAATTACAATCGAGGTTTGTATTTAATAATTCAATTATATAATTTTAAAATACTTAAAGCATTCATATCTTATTTGTATTATACTTATTTACATGTATGATACAATTTTTGAAAGGAAACAACAGCTAACGTTCTATATTACAAACTATCTTACTATAACCATGTTTTTGTTGTAACCATTTTGGTCTAAGAAGTTTTATATTGATCACTTAAGACTGAGACTGGGTGTGCTAGTTTTCAATCTTGTCTTGGACCTTGGTACACACTTTCCCCACAGTAGTTAGATTTGTGGGATGCAATTTGGCAGTCTGGATATGTAACCAGTCTGCAGTCCTTTGATATATCCAGTGATTTTAGTGGTGATTAAAGCAGAGAAAGGGAAAGTTGGCTTACTCAGTACATTGTAGATTCAGTTCTCTCTGGTAATCCACATTCTTCTCAACTTTTAGAACTCAGCAGAGAATAAGATGTCATGTATGAACAACTACTCAAACAGTTTACTGAAAATAGCCAGCATTTTCTTTTGAGAGAGTGGTCCTTCCTGTTAAATCATTTCCTCCAGCAATATGGAATTATCCACATAAAATATCTGTAAAATTATAATCTGTAAAATATAAAAAGAGAGAATAAGAGATGTAAAAGCTTTTAGGGATTATTTCAATAGATCTGGGAAAATTTCTTTTCTTTTCTCATAGCTTCTTGTAGATTCTGTGTTTAAGACAAAGCAATTGATAAAATAAATTCTCATGAGCGTAGGAGTGGCTGTGTGGTAAGGAGCTCGCTTACCAACCACATGGTTCTGGGTTCAGTCCCACTGCTTGGCACTTTGGGCAAGTGTCTTCTACTATAGCCTCGGTCTGACCAAAGCCTTGTGAGTGGATTTGGTAGACGGAAACTGAAAGAAGCCCATCGTATATATGTATATGTATATATATATACATATATATATATATATATATATATATATATATTATATATATATATATATATATATATATATATATATATATGTGTGTGTGTGTGTTTGTGTATCTGTGTTTGTCCCCCCAACATCGCTTGACAACCGATGCTGGTGTGTTTACGTCCCTATAACTTAGCGGTTTGGCAAAAGAGACTGATAGAATAAGTACTAGGCGTACAAAGAATAAGTCCTGGGGTCGATTTGCTCAACTAAAGGCGATGCTCCAGCATGGCCACAGTCAAATGACTAAAACAAGTAAAAGAGAAAGATAAAGTGATAAGATATATGGTAATTTCAGATTGTAGCAGAAGCTTGTGCTAATAAGATAAATAATAGTTGTTAAATAAAATTAAGATAGTGTAAAGGGAATACATTTTGTTTTGTAAAAACTTTTATTTTGAATTAATGACCATTATAATTAAAGTTATTTTTATTTTCTATTTCAGGTCAAACAACCTGGCGATAGGGCTCCTATTTTTGAAATTTCTCTGATTGATCAAACAGTTGAAGAAGGTGGATCTGTGTCTTTCGTATGCAAATACAGAGGTCAGCCAATTCCAAATATTACATGGTTTTATAACAACATCCCTATTGAAGATGGAGAAATGTATCATGTAATACCAGGTGCTAATGAATCAACTCTGATGATTCCTGAAGTATTTCCAGAAGATGCTGGAACATACACTGTTAAAGCTTCTAATGACTATGGAGAAATTGTATCATCATGTGTTCTTGATGTTTTAGGTAATTTAGTTTATACTGTTTAATCTTGCTTGCATCATATTTTTTACATATATTAATATGATTAGAACTAAGGCAATGATCTGGCAGAATTGTTTGCCTGTCAAACAAATTGCATATCAGCATTTCTTTTTGCTCTTTGCATTCTAAGATTTTCAGCTTTTTGGAGTTAATTTAATAAATTACCATTTAATGTAATCAAGTACCTACCGCCTCCAAATTTCAGATCTTGTGCCTATATTAGAAACAATTATCATGATTAGGACTAAAAACTTCTATTAAACTTTAAGGGTTATATTTTCATAGTTATAGCTTACACTAAGGAAATTTTATAGTTTTTTTTATATACTAGGAATATTAATGAAGCAAATTCTATTTTCTGCTAAATTTTATTTTTTAATAGTCATTTACAGTTTGATTCTATATTATTATTGGTTTAATTTTTGAAATATAATTATCTTTAGAAATAGTATTTTTATGATAAATAAAAAAATAACTATTATGATTTAGTAATACATCAATTTCATTTTAAATGGAATGGGAACAATTTCTGTTTTTCATTGCATTTTGTTCTTAATTTTTAATTTTAGAATTTGCTGATCTATCTGAAGAGGAAGACATTGTTGAACAGGCTGCTGTAACAATACAAGCTGCCTACAGAGGTTTTAAGGTAAAGCTGAATTTCTTCCCATTTCTTCTTAAAAGCAATTTACCCCCTTTTTAATTAAATATTTTCATTTTAATGATATGTACTCCAAAAGTATTCTCAAATATTTTATTTTCTATCTTAACATGTATGAAAAGAATAAAGGCATTTAGAGTAAACAATGTTTGAAAAAAATCTATTTATCAATGTTTCTGATAAGCACATAGCAGTATTAATATCCTTATAACAAGTCAAGTGTTCATAAAAATCTCTATTTTTAAATAAACATTTTACTTGTAAAAGGTAGCAAAAATCTTGCTTAAACATACTTAAAATGAGGTCTTGGAATCTTTTTTTCTCAACCTGAAATAGTATTTAGATATGTTTATTTTTCATTGGAGTAAGTTAAAAGCTCAGGAATAAAACAAATTTTATTCCAGTGATTTTTTAGAACTATTTTTATGTATTGATATGTTGTTATTAATGTTAAAGTTTCAAAGCTGTTCTTACAGCTAATAATTGTTGCTGTAACTCTCATAGGTCAGCATCCATTGTGTTTTATCCATTGAGGGATTGGCTATAGACCTAGTAAGATTCTAAGCTTC
>NC_042998.1:91622271-91654771 GCF_006345805.1 Octopus sinensis
TTAAAATATTTATTTGTTAATAGATTTAAAACTTTAACTGGTTTCATATATTTTCAAAACGTCGAAATAGAAAAACGTGGCTTATGTTGCAGCTGTCTAGCTTCTGACTAGTGTTTGAAGCTTGCCCTATTTTTATAGGGACTTCATGGCTCAAATTAGTATATGGATTTATCACATGACTGGTCTTAGAAATTTTTGTAGGTTCCTCACTACGTCCATGTGTTTGTATCAAGTGACACTGTTTGGCTTTGTAAGTTAAGGCTGCCATGGTTGACTGAACATGTCCAAACAATCAATGCTCTGAATGTTTTCTGTCAAGTGTTTGTAGAGAACGAACACATGATTAAGTTTATAACCTTTTGTACGTTTCCTGCTACGTCCGTCCGTCCGTGCAGATGTGTGCGTCCATAGGATTAGGCAGTCATCTAAGTAACATTTCTAGTTTTCAAGTAGATAAACGTTCAAGCCATATATTAATTTGGATTGTTCATATATCAGGACTTCCATGTATACCATGACTAGATTGGTGTAAGTCAGAGCAACTTTTGCCTTCATTGCAGTCCCAAATATTTGTTTGTAAATATTGCCATTGAAGTCAAAAAAGTTATTTTTGAGGATAAATTTTAATCCTTCAGTGATGAAACTCTTTTCAGTTCTGTCTGGAATTTCATGAGGGAATTTCTCAAGCCAGAGATTTATTGTCTCTAGTCCATATTAGCATGGGATTGTGGTAGAGAGGTTTACCACATCAAAAGATGCAATAGTGGTATCATTGTTTATGGGTTTTGAGAGGCTGTTTAACAGGTCCAGGTCATCTCTTACAAGACTTGGTATGTATTTTAGAATAGGTTTCAGTAATATATCTAAAAAGTTGCCGAGTCTGTGTGTTTCACAGTTTGGGCCTGCTGCAATTGGCTTAAATTTAAGGTGGGATATTGTATGTTTATGAAACTTGAAGTTGGTTCTTTACATGCATTCTTAATAGTTTGGTTCTTATGGATTTTTTGGAGACCATAGAAGTAGTTAGTCTTGCAATCAAATGGGTTACATAGTCACATTCGTTGTTTGTTAAACCACCTTTTTGATGTATGTGAATGAGTGTGTCCATTTTAATCATTATCTTTGATTTTTGGTAATTATGTACCTTTTTGTAGTGGGTCATATCTTGCAATATAGACAGTATATCTATTTTGTAGTGTTCAATATCGATAATAACTATAGCACGTCCCTTATCTGCTTCCTTAATTATAATGTTGTTATTGGTTTTCAGTTCCTGTATAATATCCCATTCCTTTTAGGGTGTAAGGGAAGGTAGACATAAAATCACAAAATTTATCTAAAGCTTTATTCTTACCTTTTGGAGGCTTGTAATTGTTCTTGTTTCTGCAATTGATTTGTCCCTGTTTTCTTAATCATACAATTCCTCTGTTAGGCATAGTTTTCTATCCTCTAGCAATCAAATTTTATTCAAAACATATACTAATTTGAGTCATGAACCCCCTATAAAAATAGGGCAAGCTTCAAACACTAGTCAGAAGCAAGACAGCTGCAACATAAGCCATGTCTTTCTATTTAAATGTTTTGAAAATCAGTGTAAACTGTGAAACTGGTCAAAGCTTTGAATATATTAATAAAAAATATTTTAACTATTCTCAGTGCATTTTCAACTTCTGTTTTTCTTATAAACACACACACACTCACTCACTCACACACACACACACACACACACACACACACACACACACACACACACACATACACACACATAAATGTCAAACTCATGCTAGTATGGAAAGTGGGCGTTAAATGATGATAATGGTATGCATGTATGTATGTGAATAATAGAGAGGAGTGAGAGTGTGCATGTGTGGGTTTGTGTATTGTGTGCATGTGTGTGAATGTTGGCTGCATATTATATGCGTGTGTATGTTGTCTGCATATTATGTGATATAATATATGTGTGTGTGTGTGTGTGTGTGTGTATGATACAATGTATCACATACAGATACATATACACATAAAACATAATGCTATTTGGTAGGTGACTACTCTTTTATCATAAACCGTTTCCTATTTTTCAAGAAATTGTTTTTTGTTCCACTTGTTTTTGAAAGAAAGTACAGTGTATGTATATACTTGTGTGTGTGTGTGTGTGTGTGTGTGTGCATACATACATATGTAAGTGGAAATATAAGCAAAATGTGAGTATATATATATATATATATATAATATATATATATATATATATATATAGGTCAGAGGACATATGTATTGGTGTTCTATTTTAACAGGTGAATACATTCAAATGTTAATTAATCTTTATTCTTATGTAATAGTTAATTAGCTTCACATATAGATGCCTTAGAATTCCATTTTTTTGTGGCACCTTTGAAATATGCTTATTTGTACCCGCAGCTTTTGTTGTTTGTAAATTATATTCTGAAGTTTTGACAATTTCACTTAATGTCAAATGTGTGTATTGTTTTTTACTTATGTTAAAACTATATTTTATTTCTTTTATGTGTTATTTTTTTATGATTCATATTTATATATTCAATATTTATTAAATATTTTATTGGGAATATTTAAATGTATTAAATATATATATTCTAGCTTTTTTAAATTAATTGTAGTTTTCTTTAATGAAATTTCATATATTTCTAAGCATTTTCAAAACACTATTTACTTGAAGTGCTTTTGATCACCTTTATTTTAAAGAAAATGTATCTCAATAGATATTTCTACCATTGAATTAGAATTGGTAATGATTATTCAAATTGCATTTAAAGTAAAAAGAAAACTAGAAAAGCCCCAAAAGCCAAGCCTATATAAAATTTCTGTAACATTTGTAACTATAATATAGTTTTAACATAAATGTTGTCAAAACTGTGAAACATATGTTTCATTGTACAGCATGTTGTTTATTATGTTGATATTTATTGTTCATTACGTTGAAATTTATCAGTAGCTTTTATGTATTAGAAGTATGTTGTTTTGTCTTATATCTGTGTGTTCATGATATCTGTACATGTGTCTGTGACCATCGCTGCTTTTAAATGCATGCATGACCGGCTGCCCACTGGCTGATTTGCTTTTTAAAATAACAACCAATTAAACTCTTGAACTTTAATGATGGCTCACATTTATTAAAGCCTGAAACAACTGAGCTGCCTCAGAAAGAAGAACAGATCATAGAAATTTCTCCTGAAGTGTCACAGGAAGCTGTATCACTGACTATTGCTACAGATGAAAAAATGGAAAGTTCATCTGAAATCCTTCCAACTAAAGTCGATGTTAGTACTTACCAAGTATCTGAAAGCATTACAACTGATATTGTCTCTGATAAACAAGAGCAATTATCTGGTGTGGTTTCTGATCATGTTTTGCAAACATCTGAACAGATTACACCTTTGATTCAAACAGATGTTACAAAATCTGATATTATTATGGATGAAAAATTATCAGATATTTCACAAATTGAAAGCCAAAACTTATCTGAAATATCTATTTCAAGTAAATCTACAGATGAAGTTTCCCAAATAAGTATTCCTCTTTTAAAATCTGATGAGGTTCAAGAAGCAGTCGTTGAAGATAAAATTAGTGATATTGTGTCAGAAGACACACAAGAAAATATTACTAGCCTCTTGATTGAACCAAAATCACTTGATACAACAGTTTCAAAGATAGTGAGCATTCAAAGTGATTTGGTTGAGGAGCAAACTCCAAGTAGTTTAGTTACTGATATTATTCCTAAGGAACTTCTTGGTGCTAAACAAGAAGATATCAGTGAAAAGGCAACTGAAATAACTATGCAAACTGAAGTTCCAGTCATACAGACCGATATTGTATGTGATGAAGTTTCATCAGATATCGTATCAGATATCAGTGAATCTGTAGTAACTCAAAAGATTGATAGTGAATTAATTGATAAACCATCGGTTGTGGAGATTACTGTAAAAGACAAAATACAGCAAGAAACTGGTACAATTTCAGAAAGTATTCAAGAATTTACAACTGATATACAAACAGAAGATGTACCCAAAGATATTGTTTCTAGTATTGTTGAAAAAGTTGCTACCAGCTCCCAGTCAACCGAAGAAGTATTGACAAAAGCTAACATTATGGAAGAAGAATTTATAGATGCACTTTCAGATATTGAATCAGAAGAAGATGCAGCAGGTATAACTCCAAACATCATATCTGAAGTTGCTACAGAAAAAATGGAAATAACTTCTGCTCCATTTGTAAAAACAGAATCCATAGATGTTGGAATATCAGAATCTACTGTCACTGATGTTTCAGAAGAGACAAAGATAACATTAGAATCTGTTGATACCAAATCATTACAAGAAAAGAAATTAGATTTGATTGATACACCAAAATCTATGACAACAATCATGCAGGAACATTTAACAGAAAATGGAATAAGTGAAATTTCTGATGTCACTTTAGAAAATGTAAGTATTGTTGATGCTGATAAAAAGGTAGATAAAAGTCAGGCCAGTCTAGGTGACATGCCTAAATCTATGGTTACAATCATGCATGGAGATGTAACTGAGAATATTGTTGCAGATATTAAAGATGTCAGTGTAGAAGAAGTAAGCATTGTTGATTCAGAGAAAAAACCTGAGAAAAGTGAAGCAACCTTTACTGATATCCCCAAATCTATGGTTGGTGTTGTACTGGAGCATTTGACAGAAAATGGACTTTCAGATATTTCTGATGTAAGTGTTGACAAAGTAAGTATTGTTGACTCTGAAAAGAAACCTGAGAAAAGTGAAGCCACCTTTACTGATATTCCTAAATCAATGGTTGGAGTGGCTCAAGAGCATATCACTGAAAATATCGTATCTGATATCAAGGATGTCAGTGTAGAAGAAATAAGTGTTGTTGATTCTGAGAAGAAACCAGAGAAAAGTGAAGCCACTCTAACTGATATCCCCAAATCTATGGTTGGAGTTGCCCAAGAGCATATCACTGAAAATATTGTATCTGATATCAAGGATGTTAGTGTAGAAGAAATAAGTGTTGTTGATTCTGAGAAGAAACCCGAGAAGAGTGAAGCCACTCTTACTGATATCCCCAAATCTATGGTTGGAGTTGCCCAAGAGCATATCACTGAAAATATTGTATCTGATATCAAAGATGTTAGTGTAGAAGAAATAAGTGTTGTTGATTCTGAGAAGAAACCCGAGAAGAGTGAAGCCACTCTTACTGATATCCCCAAATCTATGGTTGGTGTTGTGCTGGAGCATTTGACCGAAAATGAACTTTCAGACATTTCTGATGTAAGTGTTGACAAAGTAAGCATTGTTGACTCTGAAAAGAAACCTGAGAAAAGTGAAGCCACCTTTACTGATATTCCTAAATCAATGGTTGGAGTGGCTCAAGAGCATATCACTGAAAATATCGTATCTGATATCAAGGATGTCGGTGTAGAAGAAATAAGTGTTGTTGATTCTGAAAAGAAACCAGAGAAAAGTGAAGCAACTCTTACTGACATACCCAAATCTATGGTTGGAATTGTGCAAGAACATTTGACCGAAAATGGTCTTGCTGATATTACTGATGTCAGTGTTGAAAAAGTCAGTGTTGTTGATTCTGAAAAGAAACCAGAGAAAAGTAAGGCAACTTTGACTGATATCCCCAAATCTATGGTAGGCTTTGTTCAAGAAGAGGTATCAGAGAACGGTTTATCTGACATTTCTGATATTCCTCTTGAAAAAGTAACTCTTATGGATGATAAACAAAAACTACCTCTTAATATTTCACAATCTGATATAACTGTTATACAAACCGACACTTTGTCTGGCACAGATACCCAAGACATGGTTTCAGAAATCAGTAAGAGCCAAAAAGATACAGTGACTGCTTCTGAATCAATTGCTGATAAACACAAAACTCAGATTGCAGAAATGAGTACAGTAGAAATATTGGAAGACAAAACAGATATATCTGAAAAACAACCTACTGAAGATGTTGAAGCTGAATTTAGCATTGCAGAAGAGGAAACCTTTGTTGATGCAAGCTTCCAGTTGGAGGAGGAAAAAGAAATTCCTACAGTTCAAACAGCTGAAGATGCTGAGTTTAGTTTAATGCTTGATAGTACCACTGAAAAGAAACCACGTGATACTGAAGCAACTATCCAGATTGAAGAAGAGAAACCACTTGATACTCAAGCAACTTTCCAGATTGAAGAAGAGAAACCACGTGATACTGAAGTAGCCTTCCAGATTGAAGAAGAGAAACCACGTGATACTGAAGTAGCCTTCCAGATTGAAGAAGAGAAGCCACTTGATACTGAAGTAGCCTTCCAGATTGAAGAAGAGAAACCACGTGATACTGAAGTAGCCTTCCAGATTGAAGAAGAGAAACCACGTGATACTGAAGTAGCCTTCCAGATTGAAGAAGAGAAACCACTTGATACTGAAGTAGCCTTCCAGATTGAAGAAGAGAAACCACTTGATACTGAAGTATCCTTCCAGATTGAAGAAGAGAAACCACGTGACACAGTTGATACTGCTGAAACCTTCAAACTAGAAATACAAGATAAAGAAGTTGAAGACATTTCAGCTGACTTTGTTTTTGAGGATAAACCAAAGAAAATGGCAGTTGAGGATGTGGAAACAGACTTTGTATTTCAACAACCAAAAACAGAGGATGTTAGTACAGATATGTCTTTCACTCTACCAGCTGAAGACAAATCTGATAAGGAAGATGTAGAATTATCTGTATCATTTGGTGTTGATACCGCTGAAGATGTGACTGTTGAAGACACTTTCATTTTACAAGAGGTAAATTTGTTATTATCTACATTAATGGTAATAATATTTATTCTTATAACTGTGATAACATGATTAATATTTGTTTCCTTTTAGCAAATTTTATATATGATATATGGCTATATATTTTTAATTATTCAGTGAGAACATAAATATATGTACCAAGAATAACACTAATGGACACATCTATTATTTTTTAGGTTGTTCAGGTGGTCGTCAAGTGAAAGAAAATGTAAAAGATTGTTACTCTGTTCCTTCAACTTAAACACTCCACTAAAATCTTAAAATTATTGCAGATATTTATTCTGATTTAAGCTCTCCATTTGTAAATTATCCTTTCTTTTTCCTATAGAAATGTATGAGAAAAACTTAGGATTAAACCTCAGCAGTTCACAAATATTTTGTTTATTTTCTATTTTCCTGACTATAGGTGCAGGAGTGGCTGTGTGGCAAGTAGCTTGCTTACCAACCATATGGTTCTGGGTTCAGTCCCACTGTGTGGCACCTTGGGCAAGTGCCTTCTACTATAGTTTCAGGCTGACCAAAGCCTTGTGAGTGGATTTGGTAGAAAGAAACTGAAAGAAACCCGTCGTATATATATATATATATATATATATATATATGTATATGTTTGTGTTTCTGTGTTTGTCCCTCCAACATCGTTTGACAACCAATGCTGGTGTGTTTACGTCCCTGTCACTTAGCAGTTCAGCAAAAGAGACCGATAGAATAAGTACTAGGCTTACAAAGAATAAGTCCTGGGGTCGATTTGCTCGACTAATGGCGGTGCTCCAGCATGGCTGCAGTCAAATGACTGAAACAAATAAAAGAATATCATCACAGGTGAAAGAAAGGGCTTTGGTGGTTAGGGCATTATCCTCACATTCATCAGATCCTGAGTTTTATTCCCAAACCAGTGGACATGTATCATTGAACAAGGCACTTCATTTTCTGTTGCTCTACTAGGGCAGCTACTAGGGGTTAACCCTCAAATGAACTGGAAACTCATTCAAAGGAAGGTAGTCTTGTACTCTCAGACACCTAAACACTTCAGAAACCCCATGTAATATCTGGGCTAATGAGATCATAGAGAAAGTGAGAAAGAGAGGGAGGAATATTATGATTCAATTTTTATTAGAAATGGACAGCTTTCTATAAATGAATATATTTTTCTTTTTTTAATATTGGTTTTAATAATTTTAAACAAATTTTGATAAACCTTTGATTAAATTACTAAATTTCTAAGATGAATAGTTAATATAATTATTATTTTTTAGACTATTAACCACATCTTTAGAGATTAAATATGATTTTCCGTAATATTTGCATTCTCGTTGCTTTGATTGGTTTGGTCTCTGCCATCAGGTATCATATCTCTAATTGTGTACATCATCTTCGACTAGATTCTAAAAAGCAGCTGTTATTTCTAAATTAATTACAAAAAGAGTCAAATTGAATCTTGGAGTACACATTATGGTGATGATCAGAGATGTAAATATTGTAAATATTGTAAAATACTATTTTCATCTGTAAAATAAGTGGTTAATAATCTGAAAAATGATAATATCTTTAACAAAGCTTTTTATATATTTTTTTAGGAGAGGACTTGATCCACTTCAAACTTAAAAATCAAACTGAACTCATCTATTTATTGAACAAGATATTTTCTTATGCAATCATGAATTTCTTAATTGTAGATTTTGCAGTTCATCAGTTTTTTTCTGCAAATCTTCACAGAAAAAGCAGTTGCTGTATGCTGTCCCCTCCACTCCTCCTCCTCCTCCTCCTCCTCATCATCATCATCATCATCATCATCGTCATCATCATCATTGCCATTGTTGATATTGTCTTCATGATTGTTGTCATTGTTATCATCATCATTATCATTGTTCACCATTACTCTCATCCTCCTCTCCAATCTTCCCCTTTGTCCTCTCTACCTCCTCTTTCTCTTCCTCTTTCACTGTCTCTTTTGGAATACTGGGAAAAAAATATACTTTGTGGTATTTGTTCCAGCTCTTTATATTCTGATTTCAAATATCTTTAAGGTCATTTTTTGCCTTTCATCCTTCTGGGGTTAATAAACAAAATAAAATACCAGTCAAGTACTATGGTTGATGGTATCAACTACCTCAAAATTGCTGGTCTTCTGCTTGAATCAGAAGCAAGTATCATCATCATCATCATCATAAGGCAGAGATTAACAGAATCAAAATGGACAAAAGGCCTTGCAATATTTGCTTCTTGTCCTTTATGTTGTGAGTTCAATCCACAGTAGGGTTTATTTTTTCTCTTTCATCCATTTTAAGTTGATAAAATAAGTGTCAGTCAAATATTGGGATGTATTTTAAATCATTCTGCAAAAAAAAGCCAGATTTGCATTTTGCTCTCAAATACCCTTTAGCATTCAGATTTCTCTGTCAAAAGTGAGGGTTATTATCATTGTTTTGAATTAATCATGCAATATCTTGTAGCTTTTAAGATATTGATGAGGTAACTTAATTTTTAGAATGATATTGTATGGTTTGTGTGAGAGGCCAGATCAGGCCAGTTTAAATGTTAAAGGGTTAATCTTGAACAGATTCTTTTCAAAGCATGTTCATATCTTACTATGATTTACCCTAACATACAACTGACTTGGTGCCCTACAATCTGCTATATACATAACTACATACAAGAGAACTTAAGTGAAACTTCTTCTAATAACTGACCAATATTTCCTCCTCTTTGGGATTTTTTTTTTTGCATTTGCGTTACCATATCTTCTTGAACAATCCAGTACCAACTCAGACTGGTGGATTATCAGAGCTGTTAGAATGTTAGGCAAGAGGCCTCATAGTACCTATCCTAGCCCTTTACATTCTGACAGCAACATCTGCAATGACACAGGTGCCAAACTTTATTGGTCCAGCTTGGCTTGAACATCTGTCAGTCTTCCTCAAAAAACATCTTGTCAAGGCCTACACATACATGTGAAAATGAATGGTGAACATTAATTAATGGAAGCCCTGCTACGGTTTCTGCTTCTGTAGTCTTACCTAAACATCTCACAGTTTCACTTTCAAGTTAGCACTATACACAATAACATTAATTTCAAACTTGCACCTCTTCTCGGCAAGTAATATGCAATGATTCACATAAAATACCCAGGTCATATGAATACTTCAGTTTGAAATACTAAAAGAAAACCTTAGGCATGCTAATTAATTGCCATTAGAATTTTGAAATGAAACGTCAGTATTAGTATTGATTTAACACTTCATATGAGATCATATTCCATACTGTTTTCAGTAACATTTTGTCATCATTTGTATATTTTTATTGTTCAGGTTGTTATAAATTGTCAGTATTATAACCATTTTCTCATTTGGTATGATTTAGGTTGTTTCTAGAATAAGTATTAATTACTGAGTTATTTAAAATTAATCCGCTTTACATTTACCTTATTTCAGTGATATATAGTATCATATTTTGCTGTTGGGATTTCTTTATGCTGTCAGTCAAGGAAACCTTAATGTAATTACCACAAACTACAAAATGATAATGGCTCTTTACCTCTATTTAATGCTTAGCTAATTAATATTTGTAAATATAGCTTGCAACAATTCTATCAAATTAATCTTACTAGCCTCTTTGGGCCTCAGAGTGCCCAAAGTGGTTATGAGCACAACCCTACTTTCTAACCAAACCAGTAAAAAAAAGGCAAAACAATGCTATTTAAGTCATCTTCAACACTTCAGTCAACTGAGTTTTCAGAATTTATGCATCTATTTTTCATAGTAATTAGTAAAATACATGCATGAGCTTAAATATGACACCCAAAATGGTAGGACAGTTTTACTGAATTTCATGATTTCATGTTTAGGTCTTCTTAAGGATGTTAAAAATTCACCCTTTACTGAAATTCTTTAGACCCAGGACACTCTTGATCAATTAAACCTATGCTCAAAGGTTTTTCATCTCTTCATCTCAGACTACATTATTCAATGTGTACTTGTTTTGATAAGGTAGTAGGGTGCAATTAGATAGAAATTTGACTGGTATGTCTAGCAGATGGAGTGGTTATATTGAAACTCTTACGACAATTCTCAATAAAACTGTTAACAGTTCTTATTAATAATTTAAATAAATGTAAAAATAACCATAGATAGTTTTATGAAATAATATCTTTAGGATTGATATGATTCCTTTATTTGACTCTTAAATAGTGGGAAAGGGTTGCGTGAATGTGTATACTAGAGGCAACCCCCCCTTCCTCTTAACTCTTTTGATATCAACCTGTCTGAAACTGCCCCTGGTTCTATGATACAACCATCTTGCCTTAAAGTGATTTAAATTAATACCTTCTATCAAAATTTCATGTTAACATATGCTCCAAATGTCATCATACTAACGACAAAGTTATTTTACTAAATTCTTCATTATTTTCAAAATTATTTGCTACAAATGCAGTCCATATTAATAGAAATATGGTAACAAAAGGGTTAAGAGTAATTTTTATACTTATTTTCACTTTAACTTAGCACAAAAACCATAACAATTGTTAGTCTCTTGCATGGTAAGATTTAGTTTCATTATCTGAAAGTTCCCTAAAATTCTTACTTTCATTTGATGATGGTCATATCCAAGTAAAAGTTTTGAAACATCACTTGATGTCTGCTGTTTAAGGGTTAAAGCAGTTATCTAAAAGCATTATTTCTTTAAAATATTGATAATTTATTTAAGAAAAACTAATTTAAACTTCAATTCATCCATTTAAATTAGAATGTTTCTAATATTACCACCACAAATTTCTACATTCAATGATATATATTTTTAAAAACTAATATTGATATAGGTTGCTAAAATACTACAATATATTAATTTAGCAGAAATTACTTGTTAAACATTATCTTATGAAATTTTAAATAATGATTTATTTTTCAGCTGACACTAATTTTCAGTTATTCTGTATTTTGTAATCTTTACTTTCAGTTTTGATGAAAATTATTATTGCTTCTCTTCATAACAGTATATGTCTCTGTGGAAAAAAAAAACAAAAGGGAGAAAAATGATCTTAAATATTTTATATATGTGTGTTTATTGTTGTATAATTCATAATACAAATCTATATAATAATTTCTTTACTGAATTCAAGTGAAATTTTAATAATGTTTCATTTTATCTTTAGATTTACAATTATATTTTACCATATCTTATTTCTTGAACAGCAAAATAATTTGGTTCCCATTTGATGATTTTAATTTTCACACTTTTTATGCAATTTTCACACTTTTTATGCAATTTAAACAACTATAATTAAATATCTTGTATAGGAACAAGATCTAATAGATGCTTCTGCTGAATTTACAATTGCTCCTTCATTCACCAAAAAATTGGAGGATAAACAACCAGTTGAAGGAACTGATGTCCAGTTTACTGTCATGACTGAAGGAGCTCCAAGTCCTGAAATAACATGGTAAGTTGTTTTTCTTATAAGCTTACAATAAAATCACGTTAGTATATATAATATCAAATAATCAGTCTTTTTTATATTATTATTTATTCTGTATCCTTGTATATATTTCTGTAATCAGTTTTATAATATTAATGGTAATCAGTTTATATGCCATCATTTTATGTCTGTAGAAAAAATATGGACAGGGAGGTAGATTCAAACAGGTGCAATTCCTGAAGATTAGATATTATATCTAATGTAGGGCAGTAAGTCAGAGGGAATGGCAATAGGTATGTGCAGTGTTTTTATACAGTTTATTGTTTCAGAGGAAAGGAGACCATCTATAGTTACAGTAAAGGTACATAAGGAGATGCCACAAAACATCAGTGAGGTAGTAATTATGTAAAATTGTTGAACTGAAAACTTCCCCACCTGTTTCAGTACCATTTCCTGAATGTGATCTTAAATAGTTCTGTCACAACTGTTGTGTCTCAGACATGATATCATTGTTTCAATGTGGGGTTCATTTTTACTTTGTAGTGGGTCAGCAATTGCTCAGAGGGGAAGTTGTTTCTGGACCAAAATATAAAGCCTAATTTTCGGGATCTTGTCTTTGCTATATTATACATGCATTTGCCCCCATGAAAGTTAATCAGAATTTGATGGTTATTTAGATGTATATTGTTAGATACTATTGTGAGAGAAATACTGTGTGTTTCTTTTGTATGTATAGTGACTATATTTTGATATTGTTGGATGATAATAAGCTGGAGGAAGTTTTCAAGGTCTATGTTGCTATAAATAATATTTTTTAGTTAGCTTTGTCTAAGTTTCTTGTCTATATTGTAAATAGTTTGCTCTGGGAAAATTTATACGTTTACTTCTTAAACCAACCAATACTATCTTAATTATTATGTTGGTGATTTTGTATAAAGCATTTCAAATTGTAAAATAAATGTGAAATATTTTCCTGTTTTCATTTTTATTCTTTAATCATTCATGTTAATTATATTTTTAGTAATGTGGATACTCATTACTCCGTACAAAAATTAACTGTTTAGCCATCTTTCTTTCTAGGTACAAAAATGGTGTTCAAATTAAACCATCTGAACATTTCACAATTGAAAGTTCTGAAACCTCTCATACAATGACCATCCATAAAGTTACAAAACAAGACACTGCTGAATATACATGTAAAGCAACTAACAATGTTGGTTCATCTTCAACTTCATGTAAAGTCAAAGTCACAGGTATGTTTCATCTATTTCCAAACAAGTACTTTTGAATGCTTTTATTTGACCCTGAATTGGGAAGCAGTAAAAACTTCCATTATTATAAATTTTCCGTATTTTATGATGAACAATTTGATGTTAATTTCTTTCATAACTTTTCAATTGCTTTCTCACACTTATACACTTTGTAAATTTACAGAGAAAAGGAACTAAAGAAGAAACCAGTCCTTGAAGAGGTATTTAACGCAGCTGTAAGTAACATTATAAATATTTTAAAACTTCTTCACAATTTAATAATTTCTTTATTGATTATATTTATTGTATTATCATTATGTTATACTTGTATTTATATATTATGTTTATTCTATGTTTAGTCTTTCAAAGTTGGTGACAGTATGGAATTGAAGTGCAAATTCAGTGGTGAACCAAAGCCAACTGTCAAGTGGTTTAAGTGAGTATTCTTTCCACAAGAATTTAAATTAAAGTTTCAATCTCAATTCTGACTTGAAATAATAGAAATATTAAGATATGAAGAATAAAAATAACCAACACTTATCTAAAGAGAATTATGATAATGAATGAAATAAGAAGGTTTTTTTACTTCAAATATAATCAACTTATAATTTATTTTCATGGTTAGTGTCTGTTGTCATTCATGTTTTTTCCTAAAATGTATTTTCATTCCGGCCCTATGAATACATTTGGTTATAAAAGTCTTCTATTTGTAATCTAGTCCAGTTTAATTGTAAATCATTCAAAGTTTCATAAAACCTGATTATTGTTTTAAGGCTATAACTTCTCTCAGCATACATACTTGAAATAGTATTAAATTAAAATAACTAAGTGCATAACAAAATGTACATAGAAAAAGAGAATGGCATTAGTCATCTCAGAGAGACTCCTTATCAGCAAATCATCAGATGCCAGTTACAATATAGAAATCAGAAACAAAGCAGTTACTGATTTGTGCGGAAGCTGGACAAGCTTAAATTAAATATACACACTTGAAACAGCATTAGATTAAAATAATGGTGTGTGTGCCATTTACTATGTTTATACAAGCATAGAACAGTTCTAGCTGTAATATTTTGTTTCAGAGAAACTTCTCTTAAGGGAATTTGAGTTTTAAAAATGTCATCAGAGGATCATCAGATATTCGTGTTTTGGCCTGGTTTAGCCTCATCACTGATAAATAGCCCTGGGAAAATAACTAATTATTACATTAGAATTGACATATATGCTCTTCAAAATTTAATAATGGGAAAACAAAACTCATTTACCTACCATTTTAAATAAATTAATATTTATTATAGATATATAGTCTTTATATTCCTATATCTTATGTAGTGATGCAAGAAAATTATGTTTTATGTAGATATATAAGAAAATTATATATTTTTTCAGGAATGGAAAAGAAATCAGGCCAACCTCACTTACCAAAATTATTCAAGATGGTGAAGTGTGTACTTTAAAAACCAATAAATTCACAAAGAATGATGTTGGTGTTTACAAGTGTGTTGTCACAAACACTGTTGGTTCTGTTGAATGTGAAGCTACTATTACACTTGATGAAGAAAAGCCTAAGGAACGCAAACCTGAATTTGAAGAAATCTTTACATCAGCCAATATCAAATTGAACGAACCATTGGAACTGAAATGTAAAGTAACAGGTGAACCAAAGCCTTCCATTAAGTGGTTTAAAGACAACAAGGAAATCAGACAAACCTCTCTCACCAAAATTATTCAAGATGGCTCAGTATATACTCTGAAAACTAGCAAATTCACTAAGAATGATGTCGGTGTTTACAAGTGTGTTGCTACAAATTCCACTGGCTCAGTTGAATGCGAAGCTACTATTACACTTGAGGAAGAAAAGACACGCAAACCTGAATTTGAAGAAATCTTTACATCAGCCACTTTCAAATTGAATGAACCATTGGAGCTGAAATGTAAGGTAACAGGTGAACCAAAGCCTACCATTAAGTGGTTTAAAGACAACAAGGAAATCAAACAAACCTCTCTCACCAAAATTATTCAAGATGGCTCAGTATATACTCTAAAAACCAGTAAATTCACAAAGAATGATGTCGGTGTTTACAAGTGTGTTGCTACAAATTCTTCTGGTTCAGTTGAATGCGAAGCTACTATTACACTTGAGGAAGAAAAGACACGCAAACCTGAATTTGAAGAAATCTTCACATCAGCTACTATCAAATTGAATGAACCATTGGAGCTGAAATGTAAGGTAACAGGTGAACCAAAGCCTACCATTAAGTGGTTTAAAGACAACAAAGAAATTAAGCCAACATCACTTACCAAAATTACTCAAGATGGTACTATATGTATATTAAAAACAACTAAATTCACTAAGAATGAAGTCGGTGTTTACAAGTGTGTTGCTACAAATTCCACTGGTTCAGTTGAATGTGAAGCTACTATCACACTTGAGGAAGAAAAACCAAAGGAAGCCAAACCAGAACAGAAGAAACCTGAACAGAAGAAACCTGAATTTGTAGAAGTTCTTCAACCAACTGTAAGTATTTCATTCTGAATCCTGAAATTTTTTTCCGTTTTAGTATTTTTTTTATATGTCAGTAAAATCTGAGTTTTGCTTTTTATAGTTAGACACTTATTCATTGATTTTTAATTTTCATTTCAGAGCATCAAAAATGAAGAAAGTTTGAATTTGGTGTGCAAAGTTACTGGTGAACCCAAACCGACCATCAAATGGTTCAAGTAAGTTTTTTGTTTCTTAAAATATTTATATGCATAATGGTAATTATTAGAATATACTTATTTAAAATTCCACTACATTAAGATATTTGAAAAAAGTTTAATGCTAAAAACACTTTACTATTATCTCTATTGAGAAATTGATTGCAAACAATGTACAACATTAAAAAAAAATTCTGGTTAATATCTCTGGTGCACATATCTTATACTTAACTTTTTAAGGTATGTTGGTATTGAATAGCTCAGTCAGCTATTTAAAACAAATCTCTGCCATGAAAGTGGCCAGTCAAATGCAAGGAACAAGCTATTGTTCCAGCACCCTTATATAGTTTCAGGACAATACTTGTGATATGTTGGTTTCGTTAAGCATCATGATTTGATCCCAGTGAAGATGACCATCCAATTTAAGTTAGGACATCACTCCTTGGTTAGGATGCTAACCAAGGCGAGCGAAGGCAGAAACATTAGCACGCTGGGCAAAATGCCTAGTGGTATTTCGTCTGTCTTTACGTTCTGAGTTCAAATTCCACCGAGGTTGACTTTGCCTTTCATCATTTTGGGGGTTGATAAATTAAGTATCAGTTACACACTGGGGTCGATATAATCGACTTAATCCCTTTGTCTGTCCTTGTTTGTCCCCTCTGTTTAGCCCCTTGTGGGCAATAAAGAAATAAGGATGCTAACCTATCACTGATAGCATTTCCAAATGAACTGAATAAATTGCTCTGCTCAGCAACACAACAAAAGCAATTCTGTTCAGTTATGCAATCTACTTATATTTCTCAGTTAGTAATAATCTTCTTACTTTCTTTAAATTTGGATCACTTATTAAAAAGAAAGGATTAAATGGATTTTAAGAGGCTTGAACCATATATAAAATATTTGTGTTTGCAAGAAGATGATTTTGAAATACATGACAATATTAGAACATAATAGAGGAAAATTGTGCTTTTGTTATTTTAGATTTTTAAAATTTTATCATATGTTGATGTAAAATTTCTACTTGTATTCTCAGAAAACTGGATGAAATTTAATTTCATATTTTGTAATTTTTTTTGCATTTAGATTTCACCTTAAGATTGAGATAAATATTAAAAGAAATATCTCTTTATATTTCATTACAGAGACAATGTTGAAATTAAGCCAACTATTAAATATAAGATGTCACAAGAGGGAGATGTATGCACTTTGAAAATGGCTAAATTTACTAAAGCAGATGCAGGCATTTATAAATGTCTTGCAACTAATCCTGCAGGATCAACAAGTTGTGAAGCTTCAGTTACCTTATTTGGTATGTAAAATCTTGCTGTTTTTTTTTTAGTAAAAAAAGTAGTTTTTTTTTAAAAATCCAATAGTTAATTCTATTTTCTAAAACAGAAACAAAACATATTCATTGCATTTTTGAATTATGACTATCTTGTATGCATTTTTGCTTTGGCATAATTGCTCTATACATGACAGTAAAGCATATTCATAAGTATATCATTCATATTAATGATATTCAGGTAAAATGATATTCCAGTCAAGAAAGTAATATTCTAAAAAATTACGTAAAATTCATATTTATTTATAAAGTTTAATTCAAATTGAACCTATAATATGTATATGTATATTTACAAACCTAATATGATACTCTTTTAATTGAATTATTAGAACAAGCTCCAGAATTTGTTAAAGTCCTTGAACCAGCTGTAAGTAGAATATTTTGTCTATATTTATTCAAATTATTCTTAATATAATAAGATTTATTATTTATTTGAATTATATTTAAACTATCCTAATATTTTACATTTTAGACTGTGAAGACAAATGAAGTTGTAGAACTGACATGTGAAGTCACTGGTGAACCTAAACCAACAATTAAATGGTTTAAGTAAGTTAGACATTTTTATCTAGCGTGAAATCCCTGTATATGTTTTTCTTTCAGCAGGTGCAGGCATGGCTGTGTGGTAAGAAGCTTGCTTCCAGCCATGTAGTGCTATGTTCAATCTCACTGCATGGCAACTTGGGCAAGTGTCTTCTGCTATAATCTTGGGCCAACCAAAGCCTTGTGAGTCAATTTAGTTGATAGAAACTTAAAGAAGCCCACTGTGTGTGCATCTTTGTGTCTGTGTTTGTCCCTGCACCACATGACAGCTGATGGTGGTGTGTTTATGTCACCATAACTTAGCAGTTTAGCAAAAAGAGAGACTAATAAAATAAGTACCACACTCAGAAAATAAAAATAAGTACTAGATTTGATTTCTTCGACTAAACATTCTTCAGGGTAGTGCTCCAGCATGGCTCTAGTCTAATGACTGAAACAAGCTAAAGATGAGAGATAAAGAAAGTTAAGCATATCAGTCTTACCAGTTTCATAGGGCCTGCAAATGCTATGACACTACTCCTTAAAAGAAATTATACTGTTATATAAACCATACAGTGATTACAATATTGAATATTTCCTTTGTTACAAACTTAAGGCTTTTCTTCTTGATTTATTACCTTTTTATATAGATAGAACTAGTAGAATTGGACAGTTCTCCCTATATATTCTTGAAATTATCTCTGTTTCAGTCAGTTGAATATTAAATAGCATAAAAAAAGAAAGAAGATCCAAGTTTGCTATTAAACCATGGGCTGCATAGCTAAAGCTTTACCATAATAGTTAATAACTACTCTTTACCAGTAACAACTGGTAGGAGTGGCTATGTGCTAAGTAGCTAGGCGTAGGAGTGGCTGTGTGGTAAGTAGCTTGCTTACGAACCACACTGTTCCGGGTTCAGTCCCACTGTGTGGTACCTTGGGCAAGGGACTTCTATTATAGCCTCAGGCCGACCAAAGCCTAGTGAGTGGATTTGGTAGACAAAAACTGAAAGAAGCCCATCGTATGTATATATATATATGTGTGTGTGTGTGTATGTTTGTGTGTCTGTGTTTGTCCACCCTCCAACATTGCTTGACAACCAATGCTGGTGTGTTTATGTCCCTGTAACTTAGCATTTCAGCAAAAGAGACCAATAGAATAAGTACTAGAGTACTAGGCTTACAAAGAATAAGTCCTGGGGGCGATTTGCTCGACTAAAGGTAGTGCTTCAGCATGGCCACAGTCAATATGACTGACAAGTAAAAGAGTAAAAGAGTAATACATTGGTATTCCAGATGTAAAGATTCTTTAAATGTGAGCAAGATAAATGAATGTGGGGTTTTATATAATTAATTTTGTCAAATTTTATTTATTTCATTTTAATATATCTTGTGAATTTTTTTTCTTATATTACAGAAATGATAAGGAGATTAAAAACACTTCCAAATCTCCAATTACTCGCCAAGAAAATGTTTGCACCTTGAAAATACCTACATTCACAAAACCAGAAGCTGGTATATACAAATGTGTTGCTACTAATTCAGCTGGCTCAGCAGAATGTGAAGCTACAATCAATCTATTTGGTTAGTATATGTTGTAAACAAAGATGTTTTCTTGAAGTACAATGTTCTTTTGTGAGATGGGATTTTTAAATGGTAAGATTAAAGAATTATTAGCCTCAGGGCTGAGAAAGCATAAAATAAAGGAAAAAACACCAAAAGAATATCCATATGCTTCGCTAAATTCTTTTACATGAGTCTTTTAGATGGATGGACCTTTGAAAACACTTGAGAAGTTTGTCTCCAAAAATTAAAATTTCCCAAATCCATCTATCCACTATATTATTAAGATATATATGACATACAAGTTTTAAAAAATTGGAAAGAATTTTATATATATAGCATGTAAAATATAGATCTCCTCTTACCATATGAACATAAGTAAGATGTATGATTCTTCCTCTTTAAAAAAAAAAAAGGCTGGGGAGAATGTTTCTGTACAAAAATATAGTTAGATATCTTTTGAAAAATTTTGAAATTTGCATACTGTTGTAGCAGTTTATTCACATGTGCATGTGATTTATGTAATAGATACATTCAAAATAACTCTTTATGGTTTTTCTAGGTATATGTTTTTTTTTTCTGATATCCCTTGAAATTTTGCCATGTTTATAATAGGTAGATATTTGTTTGTTGCATAAAAGGATAACAGAACTACAGAATACAATGTTTCCAAGTTTTAGATTATTCTGGACAGAATATTATCCTGTGGATTTAAAGCATACCAAATTATGTAAATGTGTGTAATTAATGTTTTTAATTTTTAATTTTTCCAGAGCAAAAGCCAGAATTTGAAGAAATTCTTCAACCTGTGGTAGGTTACAGATTTTCTTTTCTATCAGTTTAATATCTTGTTACTATAACGCTTTTGGTACATATTTATAAATGATTTGTAACTCATAATAAGAATGATAAGAGACCATTTCTACCTTGGTGCAAATAACTTTGTTCACACAGAGAACTTTATTAAAAGGGCACCATTCTTTGTCAATGTTAACATATTTAAATATGTGTAAATATAAGGTAATACATTCATATCTAAATTTTTCAGACTCTGAAGGCTGATGAACCATTAGAGCTTAAGTGCACAGTAATTGGTGAACCCAAACCAACTGTTAAATGGTTTAAGTAAGTATATACACTTTTTATCAATATATGTATGAATATATGTATAAATGATAAATATGTATGCATTTATTCTTTTGAATTATTATTTAGTTGGTCTATGCAGCATTTGCACTCACGACATTCCAAAGTGTAACAGTAAATAATACGCATGTATATAAAGCACAATGTGATTCAGAGTATCTGAAACATAAATAATTTAGATAATTCTATAGTTATTTATTTGAAAGCCTTAACTGGGGATTGAAGTTATGTGAAAAAATTCCATTGTTCTCTAAAGTAACAAAAATATAATTGTAATGAGACAAAGGATGTATTTAGAAGCAGATGGGAAGATTCTTTGAGTGAGGGCTTGTGTGAATGTGCTACATCTTGAAACATTATGGGAGCAGAAACTTTTGTAGCAGCAGTAAAAACCTAGATAAAAGAAGCAGCATGTAGGTGAGTAAGTCATTGCAGCATCAGCCCAGCAATGTTATCTTTTTAAATGATGCTAGTGCAAGAGTTATAGGAAAATTGGCTACAATTTCCAGCAGACTTAATGGGCATGTAGATGCTCTCTCATGGGTCAGCTGAACATTTGTTTAGTTGTGTAGTATTTACATACAGGGAGAATGTTGTGCATGTTTCTTTCCTTCATACATGTAGTATTTATGCTTACTTGCTGTTGATGCAGACTGTCATCATATTTCCATTGCAAGTTGATTTCAAAGTTGCTGCTTATGAAAGAAGTGGCAGTTTAATGTAAGGTTCTAGAGTTGATGTTGATAATGTCAATGTACTAAAGCTTAAGGAAGAGTGAGGGGCTCAGTACCATCTTGTATGTAAATGTGTATATTGTTCTACAAGTAGTAGAGAATTGTTTATTAATGTATAAAAAGAAGAGATTTGAAGACATTACAGAGTCTTGAAGTATACCAGAATTATAGAGTTGGCTGGTGTAATGGAGTCTAACAGAAAACACTTGATTCAAGAGATGATAGTTTAATGGAGCATGTAGACTAGTAACTTAACTTGGAGATTTTCATGGAAGGTATAGTCAAATGTCTTACTAATGTCAAGGTAAACCACATTGTTTTCACTGAAATTCTCAAAAATGAGACAACACTCAATCGAGACATAGGAGAACAAATATTCAGGAAATTTATTCAAGAGTTTAGTTGTATGTGTGCAGTTTAAATCTGCAAGCAAGATTAGGAGCAAATGCAGTTACTTTATTTACAGGAATGCTTCTTACAAGTAAGAAATATATATTTCGATAATTCAATAAAAATTAATAATTACTAACTTTTAATCTTTAATAATTTTTTCCAGAGATAACAAGGAAATTAAGAATACTTCCAAGAACAAAATTACCATGGATGATAAAGTATGCTACATGAAAGTGCCTAAGTTTACCAAAGCAGAAGCTGGAATATACAAATGTGTTGCTACAAACTCAGCTGGCACTGCTGAGTGTGAGGCATCTGTTGTTCTCTATGGTCAGTTCATTTTATAATTAATATACTTGTTAATATTTGATTAATTTTATAATGAATTTTATAATTAATATATTTGTTAATATTTAATTAAATATATGGCCTTGTATCAAAATTTAAAATCAACATTTAATTAAACATGATTTTATTTGAAGAAATGTTAAAGATTATTATTACTTAGATTAATTGCATGGCAATTAAACAAGTGCCCACTTTGAAATCTTATATGCCTCAATTTCAAAATTAATGATTGGTAGGTAGTATAGATGCATTTTCAGAGCATATATGGTGATGAAATATTGAGATACTAATCTTAAAGAAGTGTTTCAGCAATGAAAATTCATTCAATGTATTTATTTATTTATTTAAATAATATTAATTGCAGAACGCAAGCCAGAATTTGTAGAAGTATTGCAACCAGTGGTAAGTGAAGTTCCTTTGATAATTATTATTAATGACATATATTTATATATTTAGTGCATGTTAAAAATGATTTTTATTACCATTAAAAACTTAACAATAGTTTCACTGAAATAATTCTTCTTTGCATTTATATTTAAATTTCTTTAAGGAATATATTATTTCAGAAATTTCTTAATATTTGTTATATTCTACTAATATATTGAATTTTATAATACATGGAATTTATATTTGCTTGAAATTTAGACAAAGAAAGCTGATGAAGAAGTAGAAATGAGATGTAAAGTAACTGGTGACCCTAAACCTACAGTGAAATGGTTCAAGTAAGTCAACAACTTTTATAATTTTTACATGCTTTAATAAGTACAAAAATAGGAATAAGATAATTCAATATAAGAGTCCCAAATGTTTAAGGGCTATAGAAAGGTGTAACTATATTCATATCTATCATGCATAACAGGAAACAAGCTTATTTTTCACTCTTATTAATTATGAACAATCTTTTACAAAATTTCCAAAGTTGTTTCAAGTGCTAAGTTTCACAGTCCCTGATCATCTTTCATAGTAAACCCACATATAAGCTTTGCCAAAATTGTGTCATAAAGAATCAGTTTCTTTTTTAGTGTCACAAAATATTTCGGCCCTTATTAATCACTCATACTCTTCAAGGCTCAACTAAGACCTACAGCAGAGTATTGCTCATATGCATGAGATGGTGAGGCTACTGCACACAAACATCCCAAACAAGCTACCTGCATAGCCTCTCCACCTTCTCATTATTCTTATCAGACTTAATGTATATCACTTTCTAGGACTTATACAAAACACTTTGTTATCTGCATCATCCCCAGAATCTCAACTCTAAAATTATTATCACAGCCATGATTTTAGTGAAGAGATAACTCAACCACATAAATGTGACCAGCCATGAAAGGCTTGTAAAAGTCATAGTCACTAAACTTCTATGAAAAAAAAATCTTTAAATCAAAATTGTTAGAAATGGTTATTAGTTTTGAACAACGGTTGTAAAACAAAAGGTACATCATTTATATAAGATATGTATAAAATCACATGTTTATTTATTTAATATACCTTTATTAGTTGTGATGCATGAAACAAAATTTACAAGTACAAGGAAGAATGATAAATTATTTTACCATTGAAGTTTTCAGCTTCCTAGTGATAAAAAATGCAGATTTAATTAATTTATGATACAAACATAATCTACAAGAAATATAATGTATTTTCTTAAAATGGCTTTATTTTTATTTATAGGGATGGCAAAGAAATAAAGACTTCTTCCAAATATAAAATCTCAACAGAGGAAGATGTTTGCATTTTGAAAATACTAAAATTTGCAAAGCCTGATAGTGGCGTATACAAATGTGTTGCAACTAATTCCGCTGGTTCAGCAGAATGTGAAGCACCTGTTAATATCTATGGTAAGTTACAATATAATGTATATATACATCTTGCTGTATTTTATTTAAAGTTTTATGTTCAATTGTATACTACAGAATAAGGCTTGAGAGTATATGTGGCCATGTTCTAGAAATGCATGCCTGTACTATCATATTTGTATTATATTAATATTATTATATTTCACATCTTCCATACTATTTATAAAAAATAGTTGTACATTGCAAGCCAATAAGAGAACCTCATGTGATTGCTCAGCTTGCTGGGAATAGCAGCCAAATATCCCTCAAATTAAATCCTACTGTACAAAGAAAATTACATTGAATAATGTAGTCTACTGCCCCCCCCCTCTAAACAAAATTATTAATGCTGGATTGTCTTTGATCATAGGCCTGCTTAATTGGGGCTGACCTGGAGTTAAACAATATAGTAACAAATACTATAATTATACGGTTTTAATTGAATATGTCATATCATAATTTATCTTGCATATTACATAAATTCCATCTTAACTATGTCGCATAAGATAGGCATTTTTGGCTCAAAGAGAATCGAATAAATGTTTCAAAAAATTCAAATAAAATTATAATTAAGAACATTATTTGTATTCTTAGTATCAATTATATATGTACACAAAAATAATGTTTCTTTATTACATGTTACACATCCAGAGTTATAAAATGTTTCCTGGTTTAAAGAAGGTAGAATATAAGCTTGAATGTAATTTACTATTAAATTTTACATATTAAATTCAATTAACTTTTAGATTTGCTTATGAAAAAAATGGAATAATAATATGTGATTAAACTTCTATTTTCAATTTTAACAGAAGTAAAACCAGAATTTGAAGAAGTCATTCAACCTTCTGTAAGTATCCATTATATTGGCAATTTTAACACTAAGTTAAAATGTTAACATATATTTCAATTAATAGTTCCTGTCAATGTGTTAGACCTATTTTTTGGAAGTATGGATATTAATATTAAAATAAATATAGATTTTATATATATATATACCAATTAATGACTGACAATACATTCACATATCTCTGTGCGAGTTATTTTTTTAATTTCATGTTAAAACAATTGTAGTATAATTATGTCTTAAAATACCTGTTGTTATCCACTTTTTAGAATATATATCTTCCAACTTGAACCTATTAATTACCTGCTAAAACGTTTCAGTACAAATTATATTAGACACTTGAAGCAGCGACTTAAAGCAGAAAAGAACAACAATTGCATCAATAGCACCATTGATCTTTTCTGTCACAAATTAGTGATTATGTCTACTATTATCAATTGGTCTAGTACCTAATTAGAAGAAAGCATTCTTACTATTTCTTCAAAATAATTGATAAATATCAATAATTTTTTTTAATGATTCAGGTACTGAAGATTAATGAAGAGTTAGTGTTGAAAAGCAAAGTTACTGGTGAACCTAAGCCTACTGTGAAATGGTTCAAGTAAGTATATGTAACCCTTTTAACACCTATTTACTCACCACTACCATCATCAACACCACCACCACCACCACCACCATCATCATCATCATCACTTAAATTCTGTCGCTGACACAGGCTGGATGGTTTGACAGGATCTGAAGGTTGGAGGACTGCATCAGGCTCCAATGTCTGTTATGGTTTGGTTTCTATGACTGGATGCCTTTCCTAATGCTAACCACTCTGCAGTATATACAGTACTTTCTCATGGCCCCTGCTTATGTGCTTATTAGTCCTATAATAAGTTTGTACTGATAAGTTTCTATTAATCTAATTTTTATTTGTTTCATAACCAGGGATGGCAAAGAAGTAAGAAACACAGCTAAGAGTGTTATAACTCAAGATGGGCAACAGTGCACTCTGAAAATACCAAAGATTTCAAAGACAGATATTGGTCTTTATAAATGTGTTGCAACAAACCCTGCTGGATCTGCTGAATGTGAAGCTCCTGTTTCACTTGAAGAAGAAAAGCCAGCAGAAAAGAAACCAGAGGAAAAGAAACCAGAAGAAAAGAAGCCAGAGCAAAAGAAACCTGTATTTGAAGAGATCTTCAGTTCAACAATCATCAAGGTGAATGACATTTTGGAATTGAAATGTAAGGTAACTGGTGAACCGAAACCTACCATCAAGTGGTTTAAAGATAACAAAGAAATTAAGCCAACATCTCTTACCAAACTTACTCAAGATGGCCAAGTGTGCATATTAAAAACCAGTAAATGCACAAAGAATGATGTTGGTGTTTACAAATGTGTTGCCACAAACCCTGCTGGATCTGCTGAGTGTGAAGCTACTATAACACTTGAGGAAGAAAAACCAAAAGAAAAGAAACCAGAGCAAAAGAAACCAGAATTTGAAGAGATCTTCCCATCAGTATCCCTTAAACCTAATGACGTTTTGGAACTGAAATGCAAGGTAACTGGTGAACCAAAGCCTACTATTAAGTGGTTTAAAGACAACAAAGAAATTAAACCAACATCACTTACCAAACTCACACAAGATGGCCCTGTATGTGTACTAAAAACCAGCAAATTCTCCAAGAATGAAGTTGGTGTTTACAAATGTCTTGCCACAAATCCTGCTGGTTCTGCAGAATGTGAAGCCACTGTTTCACTTGAAGGTCAGTAGAAATCCCTCAAATCTTAATCTTGTCAAAATTGTTGTTAATAATGGTCTGTTCCCTTTCAGAATCACTTTTTTCCTTTTAAATGGTTGAGAAATGTGCTCTATGATAATATTTGAGTAAACAAAGAATCAAAGATTCAAAATTACCAATACTATCAAAATCTAGAACATACTTACATTGCATAATAACTTTAGAGATCTTATGCATAGTACATGTAATGTAGGATTATTACTAGAGGGATGATGTTATATTATTTCCAAAATTAAAGTTGTGTTTAAAAAACAGTAACAACTTTATTGGTATCTTTTTCAGTTGTGTATTTAACAAAGACAATAAGCTTTTAGTTTTCAGAGTCCTAGAAATTCACAAGCCTGAGGAGTTTTGACCATGAGTAGTGTTTTTCAAATAAAAATAAACACCTCAGTCCAAGGAAATTAATGGTTATCTTTTTAGGTTGAAATTTGGATAAAGTGTCTATATCATAGATGAGAACAATACCCATGGTGTACAAACCTATCTTTGACAAAACATTTTTCTTCTCTTCCTATTTATCTAAGTTTTATAGTTATTTACTTCATGATCTAGAGTAGAATTATTGAAATCATAACCATTGTAGGTATTGATTATTAACCTTTCACTCCTCATATTAAAAGTTGATGGGAATGAATGAGTAGAAAACAAAATGCGAAAAAAATGTGTTGAATCATAGCAGTACATTGAATGTTTTGGTTAGTGAAAGATAACAAATAACAAGTAGAAAGACAGGTATCAAGAATTCTTTGATATAAATTAGGGATGAATCCAATAATTTCAAAGTTATTGTAGAAACTTGCCTTTAACTGTAAAATAACACTAACTTTCAGTAAAATAAATAAATAAAAGATTGAGATAATAAATTAGCAGTAAGTTGAGAAACAGTATTTGGAATATCCTTAGCATTTTGACTAGTAGAGTAAATAAGAATAATAAAAATTAGTAATATACCAAAAAGATGGAGAACAAACATTAACTCTCAAAAGTTTATTATTTTCAATTTTTTGCAATGGTTATGACAATGATGACAGTTATGTTCCTCTATAACATCTACTAGTTTAAGTTCTCTTTTTAAATCCTATACAATATATTGTTGTTTGATAAGTTATAGATTCATGTGTTGTATGATAAAAGTAAATTCAATTTGATTTTCCATATTTCAAATGTAAGTGAAAATTTGCTTAAAACTTAATTCTAAGATTTAAAAATATGCATTAGAATTAAAGTGATTCAAACTATGACAAATCATGAAATTTTATTATCATTTAATAATGATAATAATATCTGTATTATATCATTATTTTAGAAAAACCAAAAGATGAGAAGAAGGAACCAGTTGAAAAAGTTAAAACTCCACCTAAGATTGAAGATGTCACAGAATCTACTGTAAGATATATTTTTGTTTGTTTTGGAAATCTTTTTCTCTTAATCATCCTATCATATTAAATAAAATAACACATAAAAATATAAAGGAGGCATTCAGTTATAGATTAATAGCTATTACTTTAATTTCATTTACTACATAAACAATGAGAATATCACTGCTATGTAGATTTTGAAAGTAAGTGAAAAAACATCCATTAATTATAATTGCTTCATGAGTATTAATATTTGATATTACGTTATTTCTGAAATTTATATTTTTTATACAAATGGCAACTGATTTGAATAAATTTAGTTCTGTTCTTTAATGAGAAATAGTAAAATAAAAAGGCTTCAAACATCAATACTATGAAAAATCAAGCAATTTTATTATTAGAATGGTTATTAAGCTTTTACATCATCATCATCAGTGTTTAACGTCTGTTTTCCATGCTGGCATGGGTTGGATGGTTCAACTGGGGTCTGGGAAACCAGGAGGCTGCACCAGGCTCTAATCTGATCTGGCAGTGTTTTTACATGTCACAGGCACAGGGGCCAGAGGAACTGGAATCGACCATGATTGGATGGTGCTTTTTATGTGCCACCAGCATGGAAGCCAGTGAAGGTGGCTCTGGTATCGGCCACGTTCGGATGGTGCTTTTTACATGCCACCAGCATGGGGTTCACAGCTACAATTTCCATTTGATTTTGATATTGAAGTTGGTATCATTAAATATTAATAGTAATTAATGTAGTCTGTGAAAATTGATTATATCACATACATATTCTTAATTAAATTATAAATAAATACACCTGGAAAATATTACACTCTTAGATAATCAAGTTTGGTTAGAAAGTTCAATTACACAATTGACCTTTGATTTGTTTAGAAAGTTCAGTTACACAATTGATGTCCGATTTGTGAAATAATAAATCAAAGGAGTATAATTTTGGTATGGAGTGTGGATGGTTTTCTTGTAGCTAAACCCAAGTTATGAACAACAGGCTCTGCTGCAGTGGTGCACACAAATATAGTATTAAATTGTAGTGAGATTGCTATTATCCTATGATAGCTGCAGTCCAGCTCATCTTTACACAATTCAAAGTTCTTTTATTATATAATGTACAAATAAAACAGTTTTTCTACATGTATATCACAACAGGCAATAATTATATTCCTAGTATATGAGAATATAGAAATACATAGAATACAGTAACATCAAAGTGTACTTGACACAAAAAAACTGTAAACTTTGAAATCTATACCTGTAATGTATACACAATGAATTTTTATGTATTTCATTTTTGTACTACATCAGAAGATTACATTAATTCTAAAACATTTTTCATTTTTTAAACTCCACTGTTATTGCTTTGGGATTTAGATATGTTTTCTAATATTTAAAGTTGAAGAGTTTTTAATACATATATATACTGTCATTTCATTTTAGAAAATTATGGAAGATAAACCTTTTGAAATAAGATGTAAAGTAACTGGTGATCCGAAACCCACAATCAAATGGTTTAAGTAAGTATTTCATAAATATCTAATTTTTTTTTAGATATTTTAAAAATAAGAACTATTTTTTACAAATACATTATAAAAGTTATATGTATTCACTAGGCCTACCTAATAAGTGAGCCTTCTGTCTCTAGAATCTCAATTTGATGGAAAATGTATGCAAAGAATAGATTTTAGAAGCAACAGTTTACAGTGATAGTAATGATATAAGAGAAAGAAACTAACACCAGCCTTTCCATGGACTAGAGTTAGAGAATTTTGATAAGTGAGTGTAACTGAACACATAAATGGCTTCATTATAAATGCTAACCATATTTAAATTTGTTATTTAGGGATGATAAACCAATTACATCAAATGCTGACATCAAAATATCTCAAGATGGCACTACTTGCATTATAAAACTTCCCAAAACAAAGAAAGATCAAAGTGGAACATATAAATGTGTTGCCACAAATGCTGTTGGAACTGCAGAATGTACATGTACAGTTACTGTTGAAGGTAATTATTTTTTGAGTAATAAGTCAAATTTATTGTGTAAAGTATATACAGATCATAAGAAATTTAATTAAAATATTTTACCATGTTTGCAAATCATGTTTGTTTTTGAACTTTATATTTTCATAAGAATTCCTTTAATAATGTTAATTGTTGTATTTTTATTTCTTCTAGAAAAAACAGAGGCACCAGTTTTTACAAGGAAACTTACAAAGAAAGACTGCAGGGAAGGGCGGCCATTTTCAGTTGATGTTGGTGTTAAAGGTATACCTTTGCCCGAGGTTACCTGGTATATAAATCAAAAGCTTATTGAATCTAATGAAAGGTTCAAACTTGAAACTAAAAAAGCTTTCTCTGACATTCAACATACACTAAAGATTGATGCAGTTGAACTGGAAGATGCAGGCATTATTAAAGCTGTTGCCAAAAATATTGCTGGTGAAGCAGAAACTGAAGGAGAATTTATTGTAGAAGGTAAATAAATTTAGTTCTATGCAAAGGGGAAACAGGAGTGGCTGTGTGGTAAGTAGCTTGCTTACCAACCACATGGTTCCGGGTTCACTGTGTGGCATCTTGGGCAAGTGTCTTCTACTATAGCCTCGGGCCAACCAAAGCCTTGTGAGTGGATTTGGAAGACGGAAACTGAAAGAAGCCCGTATATATATATATATATATATATATATGTATATATATATATATATATATATATGTGTTTGTGTGTCTGTGTTTTGTCCCCCCAACATTGCTTGACAACCGATGCTGTTGTGTTTATGTCCTCGTAACTTAACGGTTCAGCAAATGAGATCGATAGAATAAGTACTAGGCTTACAAAAGAATAAGTCCTGGGGTCGATTTGCTCAACTAAAGGCAGTGCTCCAGCATAGCTGCAGTCAAATGACTGAAACAAATAAAACCTCTATATTTTGTTTTTAATATTTATGAATTAATGGCAGATAAACTTAATTCTGACATACAAGTATAGCTGTATAGGTGCAGGCACGACTAATAAGGAATGATTAGGAAGTTCACTTCTTAATCATGTTGTTTTGTGTTCAGTCTCAATGTGTAGCACCACAAGCAAGAGTCTTTTGTTATCACCTCAGGTCAACCAAAGCCTTGTGAATGGATTTAGTAGATAGAAACTCTGTGCATGTGTGTTTTTATCTCCTTATCTTGACATCACATGATAGTTGTGAATGTTTGTCACCATCATACAAATAGATCATTCATTTCCAATCTTCCATAGAAACATGTCTTGTCATAGAGAAATATTACTTTGCTTGGAGACAGGAAGAGCACCCAGCTGTAGAGAATCTATTTCAGTAAATAAAGTCTGACTCATGCAAACATGTGGACATTAAAACAAAGATAACAATGATGATGGTGATGGCAATGATATTGACAATGTTGACAATGTTTATGATGATAATAATGATGATGAGGATAAGGCTAATGATACAAGTTGCCTAGAAATTTATTTTTCAAAGCAATATTTGATAATTCTTTACTTTTTTTTTTAGACTATGTAAGACTTTTTTTTCAATAGATTTTTTTTTTTCACATTTCAGAAAAGAAAGAAACACCCAAGTTTATCAAAAAGCTTGAAAATTATGAAATTGATGAATTAGAAACTTTCAACATGGAAGTTATTGTAAGCGGCAAACCTAAGCCTAATGTTGTCTGGTTAGTAGTAAATATTATTCCTTTTGCTTTGATTATTGCATATTCATATAATGGTCAAATAATCAAGATTTAATATTTAAATAGAAGAGGCTAAAATAGAAAACCATGTGTTTACTTTATGTTTCTCGTTTTTTTTTTTCATTTCTGGTCTCTTTAATTGATATATATATATATATATATATATATATGATTTAATCTAAATGAAATTGATGCATATAATTTGATCATAAGTACCAGCATGGCTGTGTGGTTTAGTAGCTCACCTTGCATTGCAAGTATGTGAGCAAGGATCTTCTACTATAGTCCTGGGACAACCAGTGCTTTGTGAGTGAATTTGGTAGATGAAAACTTTGTGTATCTTTGTGCCTATGTTTGTCCCTGCCTTCTTGCTTAGCAACTGATGTTGGTTTGTTTCTGTTCCTGTAACTTAGAAGTTCAGCTAAGGAAATTAATAGAATAAGTACCAGACTTTAAAAAATGCTAAGTACTACAGTTGATTTGATTGACTAAAACCACTCAAGGCAGTGCCCCAGCATGGCTATAGTCTAATGACTGAAACAAGCAAAACATAACAAGTTATGACAAAATCAAAAATTGTTAATGTTCTTGTCATGGAGTTAGTAGAGGAGAGACAAGAACAGTTTGTAACCAGATTATATGCCCTTAGGATGTGGTTCTAATCCTTTTATGTTCCAAGTTCACATTCTTTTGCAATCCACATTGCCTTCCTCTCTCCCACAATTAAAGTT